>NC_031770.1:111400502-111460139 GCF_001522545.3 Parus major
GAGGAGCACTGCAAAGCCACGGGCTCTGCGTGTCAGGGATTAATTCTTGCCAGCTCTTCTTGGTGTTTCTTTTGTTTCAGCCCAGTTTTGGTTAAAACGAGCTCCAGGATATTCAGCAGAGGGAAGGAAAAAACCAAAGAGGAATGAAACTTGGAAATGTTGCCCCTTTAAAAAAGCAGCAAAACAAAGCAATTTTGGGGATGTTAATGAGCCAAAAGAGCCTGCACACACAAAAAAATGTTAATTTTGCTCCACAGAACCTGAGAATTATTTGGTTTGGAAATGACTGAAAGCTCATCCCCACCACCCCAGGTCGCTCTGAGCCATGGGCAGGGATGCCACATCTAAAAGGATCTTGAAAATGTCCAGTAAAATTAAAAATGTAATGTTATCAGCTCCAAAAAGTGCATTTGGAAAAATGAGAGATGAGCAAACTGCTGAATTCTTGAGGCAAAATTACCAGCAGGGGACAGGATTTTAATCTTATTAATATTTTAATCCCAATATTAAAACCCGTTGGTCCAATGTTGCCAGATAAAACATTAAAATTTGTGTTAAAATCTCAATATTAACAGGAATAAACTGCTAAGTTTGTACTTTTATTCCCTTTGTGCCTCACCAGCCAGGGATGGGAGTGAGTGGAGTGAAACTCCAGTAAAATTTAATTTTAAGCCCACATTTAATTTTATTTTTTTTAATTTTAATTTTATCCCACAGCAAGGCTGGGGCCTGGACTTGGAATGAGACAGGAGTGGAAAACAAAAAAAAAAGTGAAAAAAATGGGATTGTCTATTATTGTTGCTGATAAGAAAGATATTTTCTATGACATCATTTTACAGCTCAGAATAATTAAGTTTTTCAAAATGCCAAAAAAAAGTTATAATTTTTTTTTAAAGAGGAGATCAGAAGGAAAAGATTTAGAGATAAGCACAGGAACTGCCTCAAAGAACTCGGTGAAAATTACTTTTATAAGAGTTGTGCTCATCATTCCTGCAGAAAAACTCCTCCCTATCAGCAGCAAAGTGAAATAATCTTTATTCCCTATTTATTTATTTATTGTATCCCCTATTGATTAGGGGAAATCCTAATGGGATTCCCAAATTCCAGGAATTTCCATCTTATTGACATTCAATCTTCAAAAAATGGGCAAAGAAACTCTCATTTTCTTTCTGGAATGGTTATAAAGATTCAGCCAAGGCTGGTCAGGATGGAGAAAGTGAATTTCAAAGAGTTTATTCTGATTTTTGAAGGGGATTAACTGCAAACCTTCCCCCCACTTTTCCTACCCCTTTTTCCCACAAGAAATTTCCCCAGAATTTTGCAGCAAAAAATCCCAAAATAAAAAAAACCCAGTGAGAACCAACGTGAGCTCCTGAAAGAGATCACAAATTCCTCCTGCTCAGTTCCTCCTCCCAGGGACTCCCAGTACAGCTGCAAATGTCTTTGAAATGTTTTATTTCCCTTTTTTTATCTCTTTAGTATCCAAATTTGAAGCCTCTCCCAGCAGCTCAGTGCTGAGTCTGCCTCTGAAGCACCCATGGAGTCTCTTTAGGTTTGGATTTGAGATAAATTAAACCTAAAACTTCCTTTACTTTGCAGGAAATGAGATTTTTCTTGACTTTTGAACTCCTACTTTTCCTAAGAGAAATATACATTACGAACAGCTTTGGGGACAGACTTTACTGAGTCTCTATTTCACTTTTTTAGCCAAATTCATCCCATTTTGGGACCTTTTTCCACAGACTGGAGCAGGTCACTGTGGCCCAGTTTTGATTTTTTTTATTAATTCCAAGAGGAATAAAACTCCATCACTCTCCTTGCAAGGAATAAACCAGGACAAGTGCAGGACAAGGATGTGGAACAGCAGATAAATGAACTTCAAAGTTGCTTTTTTTACTTCCTTTTCACCTCTGCCTTTACTTCTGGGGTCAGATGGAAAGGAAATCACAGCTTTTATGGCAACAGGAGTTTAAAACCTGAGTGGAAGCTTTTCCTAAAATCCAACCTGACCCTCCCCATCAACCTGGGACCATTTTGTCCTTCTGCAGCCCAAAATTTTATCCCAAAATTTTATTATTTTATTTATTTTAATTTATTTTATGTAAAATTTTTTAAAAGAAATTTACAGCAGATAAATGAACTTCAAAGTTGCTTTTTTTACTCCCTTTTCACCTCTGCCTTTACTTCTGGGGTCAGATGGAAAGGAAATCACAGCTTTTATGGCAACAGGAATTTAAAACCTGAGTGGAAGCTTTTCCTAAAATCCAACCTGACCCTCCCCATCAACCTGGGGTCGTTTTGTCCTTTTGCAGCCCAAAATTTTATCCCAGTGCACCTGGATCTGATTTAATTCCCACAGGATATCCCATTCCATCAGCATCTGGGAAGGAATTGCAAATGAGAGAGGAAAGGGATAAACTTTGAACTTTGGGTCAGGATTAAACAAACCAAGCCAGCACCAAGAATTTATTATTGAGAATGGTGAAATTCTCTCGAGGCTCCGCCCTGGGAGCCGTGAGGCAACGTTGGGTTCATTTCATGGACCCAAAATTCAAAATTCAGCTCCTTGGTTGAGTATTCCTGTGCTGAAAGCAGATTCCAAAGGCAGTTTCCTCCTCCAGAAAAAGAAAAATGTCCCAACCTCGGTAAAAAGGGAAGGGGAAGGATCAGGACAGCTCTAGGCCAGCGTGAGCGGAGATTTCCTTTCCTGCTCTCTCCCAGATTTTGGAGCACAGAGCACAGGACAGGGCAGCACAAATTCCTTCTGTCCCTGTCCACGAGGAGAGGGAAAACTGGGACATGGATTCCCTGCCCCGGGGGCAAAGAAGATTTTATTTCACAAGGAAAGCAAGGGATGCCTCCCAGATTTGCCAAAAAAACCCAGGAGAATCCAAACCCAGGCCACACCAGGAATCAGAGTGGGTGATTTCCCACATCAAGGGATCTTGTGGCTTTCTCCACTCGGGGAATATTCCAAGTTTTGGGAATATTTCTGGTTTTTAGGCAGCCAAATAAACACAGTTTCTGGTTTTTATGGGAACCCCAGCCTGGCTGTGGAGCAGGCAGGAGAATCCGCGGCACAGCTCCGACCCTCCCGCCAGGAGCAGCTGCAGATTCCCACCCCCCTCAAAGGGAATTTTCCAGAAGGAATTCCTGTGGCATCATCTCCCATGGCCAAGATGATGTCATGCCCCGATGGATTATTTTTTTTTTAACCTCGGATTTGCTGGTGTTGGGAAAAAAACCCCGACCGCCACAACCCAGAAACATTGGAAGTTAATTAAATAACATTAAAGCTTCATTAAAACAGGCTCTTATTTCACCACTGAGGGATATTCCCCACAAAACTCCACATTTCCCCCTAATTTAAGGATATATTTCACCAGCAAGAGCTAAGGATAAAATCATTTTCCCCCCACAGCTTTGGGAATCTGTTTCAGTTATAAATCCGGATTAATATGGAAAATGTGTTTATTTTGAGGGAGAAAAAATATAAATGGATGGGTTAAAAGAAAGAAAAAAAAGCCCAACAAACAACCCCTCTAACACTCCCTGGGGTCTGCAGGTCCTTCAACCCAATTTGATGTGAATGAAACCATTATTGTTCTTTTCACTCCCGCTGGGCCGTTATGGAAACGGTTTGCCAGCGATTTCAGGAGCGTTTTCCTACGTGTTTCTCATCATTCCCACCCTCGGTTTCGAGGTTTAAAACAAGTTTTTTGCTGGAAATTTTGCCTCCCCAAAACCCTCGTGATTTTTATGGATCTTTAAATTTTGATTGGCACTTGGTGGGTGTTGGAAATGAATCAAGAGAAAGCCACGTGTGGCTCCTTTTTATTTTTTCTCTTTGTTTTGAGGCATCAGCCGGTTTGAACGGATGAAAACCTGCAGCAGTGAAGACTCAATTAAGCCAAAGGAACTGCACACACCCACTGCCAGAGATCTGCTGCCATAAAAATGCTCCCACCCTAATAAAACCTTCAAGAGAAATAAAAAAAAAAAAACAACCCCAAACCAGAAAGGGTTAAAAGGTAATAAAAGGATTATTATCCAGCCTAAGCCAAACCTTTAAGTGATATTTTATTGCATTAAAATATAAGCTTTGATGACTCAGCTGGTGTTTTAAATGCTTCAGAGACCAAAATGTTAATTTTTAAATGTCCCTCTGCGTGCAGCTGTAAAATAGAGGTTTGCTGTGAAACCCTCTGGAAATAAAGTTCCAGAAAATATTTAAGGAATGCCATTCTGGCCCAAAAGCAGGCAATTAATCCCTAAAATCCTTTCTTTTCAACTGCATCTGAATAAACCAGTGGAGGGGTTGATCTTTGGGCTCTTAGAGGCTTCTGTTCCTGTGATAACTCAATTAAACCGAGCAGATAAGTCTCAATTTCTTGGGAAAAAAACCCAAAGCTGATGAGCTGCAAGCTCTGGTTTTCATCAGAAGATGCTTCAAGTTGGATTTTATACAGATGTTCCTGGCACAAAATGAGCACCAAACCTCCAGGCCATCAAAGCCCCAAAAGCTCCAGGCCATCAAAGCCCCAAAACCCAAAAAAAGAACAAGAATTGCAAAAAGCATCCTGATGACAACTCGGTTTAAACACCAACAACCAAAAATAAACTCATCAAGCCCCAGTCAAAGGAAGGAAAACTCCACTCTCAACATCTCCTTTGAGTGGAAAGAGACCCAAAAGGTCCCTGGAATCAGCCCAAATCCAAAATCCAAAAATCCAAAATCCAAAAGCCCAAATCAGCTCAAATTCCAGATGATTCCACTGTTTCAAATCCACCATCATCGTGTCCACCACCTTCACCCCTTCCCCACAGGGAGGGCACAAAGAATTCATTTTCCCCCCTAACAAATTCAAATATTCTATATTTGCTCCGTTCTCAGTAATTTCTTTGTGCTTTGGTAATTTCTGGGACTTTAATATTAAAAATTGAATTTATAAGACTAAAGAGTCCGTAGGTCAGTGTTTTGTAAAATAAAATCTTTCTATTTGCTTGTGGGATAACACTTGGAGAACGACAGTAGGTGAGGCTCTGTGGCCATGCCTACATGTAAATACTCGGAATATAAAAGGAACCTTAAGGACTCCTAATACTGAAAAATATTGAAATAATATTGAAATAACATTGAAAAATTAATTCAGCCTCTAGGAGTACGAGCAAGACTGACATCCCCTAGTGCCAGCAGCTCTTGGGACACATCTGCAGCCCAGCCCTGCACGGGACAGGAGGAGAAGGGTGGTGGGTGTAGATTTGGGAGGTGCTGCTCACCTGGTAGGGACAGGGGATGTGGTACTCCCGGCAGCGCTCCTGGATCCACGTGGTCTCCCACACGCCCCGGTAGGCCTGCTCGTAGAAGTAGCAGCCGATCACCACCAGCAGGGGCACGAGGTACAGCACGCTGAACACGCCGATGCGGATCATGAACTTCACCAGCTTGTCCTGGTTCTCCTTCTCCAGCGGGATCTCGATGCGGACGCGGTTGAGGGAGATGATTCCAGCCAGCAGCAGGGAGACTCCCACCACCACGTAGAGGCAGAGGGGCGCCAGCACGAAGTACCTCAGCGCGTCCACGTCGTAGAGGCCGACGAAGCACACGCCGCTGATGTTGTCGCCCTCGATTTTGTTCATGGCCAGCAGGATGATGGTGAGGGTGCCCGGGATGCCCCAGGCGCTGGCGTGGAAGAGCAGGGCCTTCTTCTCGATGGCCTCGCTGCCCCACTTGGGCACGGCGGCCAGGAACCAGGTGATGGTGAGGATGACCCACCAGACGCTGCCGGCCATGGTGAAGAAGTAGAGCACCATGAAGAGCATGGTGCAGGCCTTGTTGTGGGAGCCCTGGGTCACCGTGGACGCCTTGTACTGGGAGGGGCTGGAGGCGTTGCAGGCCACCCGGTCCTCCAGCAGGAAGCCGATGAAGAAGATGAGGGACACCATCATGTAGCAGACGGCGTAGAAGATGATGGGCCTCTCTGGGTAGCGGAAGCGCGTGACATCGATGAGGAAGGTCAGGAAGGTGAACAAGGTGGCCGAGAGGCAGACGATGGAGATGACGCCGATGAAGTAGCGGGCGAAGGACAGCTCCTCCCGGCGGAAGTACATGTTGGGGCAAGGAGGGGAGCAGTCCCGGACCCTGAGGAAGGAGTAACCCAGGTCTGGGTCGATTTTCAGCTCCCGAGGACACCAAAAGCCGTAATCCCGCTGGACGGCCATCGGGGCCTCCTCCGTGGGCTCGCCGGCCAGGTTGAGGTCAACCAGGCGGGGATAGGGCTCGTCGCAATCTGGGAACCTGAAAAGAGGCATTTACGAGGGATGTACTCACAGTTTAACCTCATTTCTAGGTGTGACTTCAGGAAAACCGACTGGAGCAAAAGCAGACAACCCAAAACACGGGGAATCCATGAAATTCTGCACTACTTTGTCACAAACTCACCCCACAGCGCAATGTTGAAGCTATATAAAATTAGTTTAAAAATAAAACAAATGAGGAGCCCGTTTGGGCTTTAAGAAGGAAGGTAAGGATGCAAAATCCATCCCAGGAAATCTGTGAGTTCAAGCCCACGGCAGCAGGGTTTTAAAAACACTTTAAAGCCTTTCCTAGGGAACTGCAGTCACTGCTCTCAGACAGGCGGCGACACCAAAATTCCAACTAGCAACGCCAGTTTTTATAAATGGAATTATGATCAAGATATTTGTGTGGTTGACACCAGCATTAATAAATTGAATTATTGGAGATATTTGTGTAAATAAAGCTGTGACTGGAGGCTGAGGACTGCTGGAGTTTCGAAGGAGAGATTGGAGCAACCCCTGTAACCCAGAAACATCCTCTGACCTATTTAACTAAAACAATTTTAATTGTTTTTCATTCTCTCCAATCCAACTGTAAATTATTTCCTCCTTTTTGTGCTCCTCAGTTCCATTAACCATTGGAGCCATTTATAAAAAACAACAAAGCACGAAGATACCGCGTTTTACTCTCGTGCATATTCTGTCTCGAACAGCTTGGGACACCACTGGATCGATTTTCCATAAATTTATTTGTGCAATGTAAAGCTGTTTGCAGCTCAGCGAGGGGCACATGCTCTGCAAACAGCTTTGAGATCTCGCCCTCATCAAACCCAGCCGATTTTCAGCTGATCTCCTGGGCAGAAATAGGAACTCACCTCCCACATCAGGAAATCCTCGTGACGGAAAACGTTTCAAACACCTGTTTTTTACATAGAACATCATGGATGGGAGTAAAATTTTACCCTGGAATAAAATAAAATAAAAAAACCCAAAAACCAAGAGGTATTTTCTCACCTGGTGCACTCCATATCCTCGGGCCAGGAGACCCCGAACATCTCCATGAGCTTGGAGCACTCGCTGTGGGCGCGCTGGCAGAGGCGGCGGCAGGGCAGCGTCACCCGCCCGTACTCCATGCACACCGGGGCGTACAGGGCGCACAGGAAGGGACGGAAATCCCGGGAGCATTCCAGGTTCACCATGGGGTGGAAGGGCTGGCACAAAGGAAAAGAAATTAAAATAAAAGATAATTTGATAGATGCAAGCAGCACTTTTTTGTGGGATATTTCATTTTTGTCTCATCGCAACCGCGATCTTCTGGCTGCTGGGAGAAATGATCATCAGGATAGAACTCGGGGGTTTTAGGAAGACAGGTGAGTGTGGGGACAATGAAAATATTCCCAAGGGGTATTTATGTCCTCCATCTGCATTAAAATCAGTGGGAATTAGATGGGTAAATTGCCCTGAGGGTGGATTTCAGTTCTCTCATGAAGGGGTATCCGTGGAAGGAAAACATTTCCAGCCCAGCTCTTTAAATTCCCACAGAACTTCCAGGGCTGTGACCACACTGAAGGCACAGCCAAGATGTCATTTCTTGCCTGAGCATCAGAAAGCACCGCGAAATCAAAACCTGAAAATATAAAAGAGAATAAATAAGCGTCGCCTCGTGCTCCCGTGGTGCTTCATAACAGGTTTGGGTATCAATGAGAGCAACACTCATTGGAAGCTCTGAGAGAAAATCGATCAGAGTTAGGCAAATACAGCTGGTCTGGAGTATTCCTGAAGGATAAGGATGGAAAAATAAAGAGGACAGGGATTTATGTCTTAGAAGAAGCTGGTGCACGTGATAATCTGCGTTATTGTCCAGTGAGGGTTCATTCTGCTCTTGGTTTTTGTGGTTTGTCCTTGAAACTCTCCAAGAATTAATCAATGTTTTATCCCAAATCTCTGTGGGACCCACCGCCATCCAAAGCCTCACAATCTCTTTGGATATCATCAAGATCGATGATATTCCCGTGAGAGCGGAATTAGGGAATACTGGAACACATTAGGATTCCCAATTCTGGAATAAAACAAACCCTGGACTGTAAAAACACCTCCACGAGCCACTTCTCCTCCTGATTTATATTTCAAATCACAGCTCAAAGGGAAAAGGTGACAGTGGCTTCAATCAACAGCTTTGTTCTACACAGATTTTTAGAAAAAGTCCATTATTTGGACACCAGGGCTTCCTCCACAGCCCAGCAGGATTAAGGAGCCGGAATTCTAATCCTTGGAATTTGCAGTGCGATAGCTGAAGCACAAATGAACCTGCTATGTATAAATACATATAAATCCTAAATCTTGTTACAAGTGAGGCTGAAGAGGAGCTGCAGAAAGATTACATTCTCAAGCAGCAATTTTTTTTAAACCAATTCAGCATTTTTTTTTCCCCAAAAAAACTACAGAAAAGAACTGATCTAACTGGAAAAAGTAGGTCATTTTATGTGACCACAAAATAGCAAATACTGGGAATTATAAGGAAAAATTTCACTTCTCCCTCACCAACTCTTTATTCTCCCAATCCTTCCCAGAAGTCTCCTTCCCTCTGCAAAGGGTAAATTTTGGGATTAGAAGACACAACCATGATTTAAATTTTTTTTTTTTTAAATCATTATTATTTATCAAGTTGATAAAATTCCCTTAATTTCTCAAACATCCCATGAAATTCCGCAATAACTTGCAGGAAGAGCAGGATGAGCCTCCCTGGAGTTATCAACCAGGAAAGAGGCAGCAGCAGTTGGGAAATATTTACATTCACAGGCTCAAAGAATTTCTTCTGTTTGGCTGGACGTGTACTTCAGATTTATCTTTATTTATAAATTTATTTGTGAGTATTTATTGTCTACAGCAGAGTTAAAGCCATTGTTTGACCACATGGATCCAAGAATTTGATTCCAGGGAGTTACAACACCTGCCTGGAAAAGCTGGAGGTAAAAAGTCTTTACCTGATGGGAAGGGAAAAATAAGAACTCCACTTTTATTCTGGTAAGAATTCAACTTCCCTTCTTTTCAAAAAGCATTGAAAATCAGAATATTAAGGTAAAACTTTACAGAAAACAGTTCCTGTTTTCATGCCTGCCCCAATCCCAAAGTTTTGCTTCCCACCACTGCAAGTTTTCACAAAATTCATTAAATTTCACTGAATTTCAAGTTCTGACAATTTCCCCCCTCCCTTCACCTGATACACCCCTCTCTTGGAAAAGATGTTCCCAAATTTCCTCTTTTCCTGCTATTTTTCCCTCATGGAAAGATCTGTTTGGTTTTGGTGGAGCTGCAGAGGCTGAGAAGAGACCTCGCAGCACCTCGAGGTGCGCAAACACAGCTCCAGGTGAAGGGGCAGGACAGGAGGGAACGGCCTCAAGCTGTGCCAGGGGAGCTTCTGGCTGGACATCCGAGGGAATTTCCTCATGGAAAAGCTGTTAAACGTGGGAAGGGGCTGCCCAGGGAGGTTTGGAGTCCCCATCCCCGGAGGTGTCCAAGGAATCAACACCCAACTCTGGTGATGAGGATCGGCCACAGGTTGGACTCGATGATCCCAAAGATCTTTTCCAGCCTAAATGATCCCGTGAGCTTTGAAACCGTGAAGAGGCTGAGCTGGAGAACAGGAGAAGAAAACAAAATCCCTACAACAACTCCTGATAACACAGAAAAAGAAACTCACTCGCTCTGATCCAGCGTTTGTGCCCGTGGGCAGCTCCCTCTGAAAGCGCCCCAAAAAATGATCTCCAAATTGCCTTCCCCCCTCGCAGCTCCTGAGATGAAAAGTCACCTCCACCTACTGATTATGGTGTTCCCTATTAAAAAATAAACACGGGGAGATTAAAAGACTCTTTTCATGCTCTTGCCCAAGGAAGCAGTGCAAGTTACGACATCGAGCGGAACAAAAGGCTCTCTGTTAGATGGGATGTGCTTCAGAAAAACGCCCGGTGAACAACTCTAGCAGGAAAAAAAGGAAGAGGACGAGGGCAAGAGGAGGCGTGGCAGCCAAATTGATTTCAGTGATTCAGGCCGAGTCTTGGAAAAGCCAAGAGAAGGAAGAGAGAAATGTTTAGGAAGAGAGGAACTCTCCTTGTCCTCTGCTTTGCCTCTCAGGTGTCCTGTGAAGGGACCTTAAAGATCATCACTGCCAACTTCCATCCTCCAAGGGATGAAAACCAAAGGACAGGAGGAATGAGAAGATTTTCCCCCACTCCAAATAATTTTCCAAACAAATCCTCACTTTTGAAAAAGCAAGAGCAGTAATTCAAATCATAAACACACCACGGAACAGAGCTCCAATGTGAGACCTCATAGCACCGGGAGATAATAAACCAAATTACAAACCAAATTATTTTATTTTATACCGACATTTGGCTGTCATTCGGGAAGTGACTTGGTAAGATTCAAACCAAACTACTTGGATGATCTTTCCCCGTTGTGTTTATTTATACATTCTATTCTTTGATCAGAGGACTAAACAGGAAGCATCCTCATCAACTCAGAGAGAGAAGGAGGGAACTTTTTTCCCCCCAGGCTCCTGGGAAGAGAGTGATGCGATGATTCTCAATTGCTGTTGCAATTCCCGGGTGGAAGCAGAGGCCTCGGGGCACATCCCGGCTCGGAGCAGCCACATCAGCTGCTCTTTGTCCTCAATCTCCCGGCCTTTGATGGAGCTCGCTGTTCATTATGGAAAAAAATCGGGAATTGTGTCCCAAAGCCTTCCAGGCTCTCTGGACTGGTTTGGATTTAACTCTTCAGACAGCTCCTGCTCCCACCAAGCACCTCCAGCCTGCTGCTCTGAGGAGCAGAATTTTCCTCGAAACTCTGAAAATTTATTTTCCATCTGTGAACCTCTGTGGATTCACTGGATCCTGCAGCTCGTGGTGAGGAAAGGTTTGCTGCAGGTTCACACCTGAGCCGAAGAGCTGCTGGAATAAAACAGGGCCCTGCCTCAACCCAGCTCTGCTTCCTGAAGAAAATCAGGGAATGTTCACAGCAGAGCAAAAATCAGAGATGTGGGGCATGAACTTGGCAGAAAATCAGGGCCATTTCTACTTTTTCCCACCCGTTTTGGCTGGATCATGCCATGAAATCAAAGGTGAAGGCAGCCAGGTGTGCAGGAGTGAGTTTGTTTCTCCTGGAATCCACCCAGCTCACCCGATTTCATGTGACTCTGGCACTGCAGAGCCTTTATTCCGTTTTCTGAAGGCAAAAGGTGATTTTGCCCAAGCCTGCTCCCAGTGCTCGGTGCCAAGACACGTTCAGTGAGAATTCCTGGCACAAAGCACATCCCGCCTTACCTCACCACCAACTTCCCCGTTGAGAAACTGAGGTCTAACTTTTATTTTTGGATTTATTTCTGGTTTCTCACAGTGCTACACGTATGTAAAACTGAGGTGTACTTGTATTTTTGGATTTATTTCTGGTTTCTCCCAGTGCTACACGTATGAAAAACTGAGGTTTACTTTTATTTTTGGATTTATTTCTGGTTTCTCCCAGTGCTACACGTATGAAAAACTGAGGTGTACTTTTATTTTTGGATTTGTTTCTGGTTTCTCCCAGTGCTACACGTATGAAAAGCCAAATGGGGCTTGTTGAGTTTTTCCCCTTCAGCAATATTGGAATTAGCTATTCCCAATGAACCCCACAGCTTTTCAATATCCCACATCTCATAATTCGATGGCAGCTGGAAAAATCCCAATTGCAATGAGGAATAGACTGACACTGCACTGCTTTAGGGGCTGGGAAGGGGAAAAAAAAATCAGATTGTTTTAGCACTAAAAAGAAATGTCTGCATTTAAATAGTTGTTTAAGAAACTCCAACAATAAAAAAAGATAAGTCATTTCTGTGGGTTCCAATGATGCTTTTTCCGTGCTATAGCCTGAACTAGGCACTCACCCTGTTATTCACCTTAAAACCCAAGGCAAATTATTTTACCTGCCCATAAATAAAACCATCCCAAGCTTTCTTTTCTTAGCCAAGGTTAATTTCTGCAGGGAAAAAACCAAAGGTGGATAAAGATGGGAGTAACTAAAAGGCAGAGAATGACGTTAATCTCTGCCCGTAGGTTTGGGAAGCAAAGCCATCTGCTCTCGTTCTTTTTGGATGTCTCCTGCTGCATTCTGAATTCCAAAGTTCCTCTGGAAGACGGCATCCATCTGTCAGTCTGCACTTTCCCTGGATGTGGGTGTTTTTTTGGGAATGGGGGGATGCAGGTGGGTGGTCCTGGAAACCATTTCCATTTGCAGGGAGCGTTGGGGTGGTGGCAGCTGAGAGGGTTTGGGATTTTTCCTTCCTCTCCATGTGCCTGCTGTGATGGGTTTGGGAGAATTCCAGAGGGATGTTATCAGAGAAATAAATCCACCAATAAACCCACCATCCCCTGGACTGCATTTTAGATACTGTTAAATAAAAACACATTGCCTGGGCAAGGAAGAGACTTGAGGGCAGGAGCTGTAAATCTCATCAAAATCCTGTTTTTCATAGAAATGACACATTCCCATCTCCTGCAAGGATGACATTCCCAGTGGGAGCGTGATCACGGCTTCCAGACCTGCTGGGAAAAGCTCCAGCGCTGCTGTCACCGTGGGGAGGGGAAGGAGACCCATGGTGAGAAGTGGAAAAACAACAACCTCTTTCTCCTTTTCTTCTTCCTTCTCCTCCTTCTCCTTCACTGCTCACAAATTTCCCTTGCTGAGCAAAGGAGGAAAAGCGTTTGGTGGGATTTGTTAGAGGATTTGACACTGACTGGATGGAATCCACAGCCAGATCAGGTTCTTCAGTGCCCAAAAAAAAAAAAGGATTTCTGTAAGTCACAAATGGGATGGAAAATTTGTATTCATCTCCCCATTTCATTTTTACAGCTTTAAGAATGCAGGGTGGCAGCGTCTGCCACATCACACACAACACCAAAACCCTGCAGAATGCACCCAGACGAGCTGAATTTCCAAACGCAGGAAACGCTGAGCACTCCCACTGAAGAGAATTTACTTTTTATTCTGTTTTATTCTGCTCCTTCACAGACCCAGCTGATGCAGCAGGATGTCCAAGGGTGTTTAACATCACAATTCCCCTGTTTTCCACTGGGATGGCAGCAGAAGGCTCCTGTTCCCTGAATTTTGACATTCAAGCCCAAGTGTTTCTTGGCAGGTGGATCTCAATTCCTTAAATATCAATTTTGCTGTCATCAAACGGTCACAAAACGAGGGCAAATCCCAGCTGACACCTAAGACATTTTCACAAGAGGCAGAAGTCAATTTATCCTCTTCCTCTGCTACCCTGACTTGGGTTTAAGGTGAATTAAAGCGAATTTCAGAGCCTCAGCCCCACAGCACAGCAGACAAACCCTTCTTGAGAGAAGAGGCAGGAGGCTGTTGGAGCAGAATTCCAGCAGCCAGGAGGGGCAGGAGGCTGTGAAATCCAGGAGCAGAACCTTTGGCAGGCAGAAAAGCTGCGAGTGACGAGCTGAATGAATTTGGGAAGTTTTGTTTGCTCCTCCCTCAGCAGCTGGAATTCTCCCGTGAGATTTTCCCACCGGGAAACAGCGGTGGGTTCAGCTGGAATAAATCCCCTCATGGCTGAGCTGGGAATGTTGGAGACTTTTCTCCGAGAAGGAATCACCATCCAACAGCTCCCCTGTTTTCCCTGGCTGCAATCAGGACCAGCAGCTCCTTGGGAAGAGGTTAAATAAGTGAATTTTGATGAATTTTTGCTCCCTATGGAAAAAAATTTCATCTAAATCCTTCAAGGAATGATCCTGCGATATCCACAAAGTTTCTGCCCAAATTAAACCCCAAAAGTACCGAGGGGATAAAATGACACATCTCCACGGGAAAAGTCCCCCAAAAAGGGTTTTTTTTTGGTGTTGGGAAGGAGCAGAGCCTGATCCACTACAACAATATCCAGAATTAACACGATGCAAACTGAAGTAAGAACATAAATCTGCTGGGTTGAAGTTATAAAAATGATTCTGGATAACGCTGACATTTTAACAGCTGTGTCTCAATCTAAAGCTGTTAAATCTGTTAAATCTAGATTCCAGCAAAACCACATGCACATGTTGGGTGCCAGAGAAAAACTGACATCTTTGGGCCTCAAAATTAAGGATATTTCATGGAGAAATAATTAAATTGTATTGTTTAGAATTATTCTAATAAAGATATTATATTCTTTTTCCCTCATGTTGGCTTTCCAGGCAGATCCTGGGCTGTATTTTGGTGGAAGTAATCAAAAAATCATTAATTCAAAAATAATTAATTCAAAACTCATTAATTCAAAACTCACAGTTGCTCCATGAGCATAAATAGTTCTCCACAACCTCTGCAGCCCTGCTGTCCCCTAAATCATGGAATCACAGAACCATGGAATGGTTTTGGGTGGGAAGGAACCTCAAAGCTCATCCAGTTCCAACCCTGACACCTCCCACTCCTCCAGGTTGCTCCAGCCTGGCTTCGGACACTCCCAGGGATGGAGCAGCCACAAATTCTCTGGGAATTCCATCCCAGCCCCTTGCCATCCTCAGAGGGAGGAATTTCTTCCTCATTTCTCTGCATTTACTGGAGTAGGATCCACCCAAACCAAGCTGCCCCAACACCAAACTCAGCTCAGCAGCACCTCCCATTTAATTCTGTATTTACCCCACCCCAGCTGTTACTGCTTTTTACTACAATTTAATTTTATTACAATTTTTAACTCCAGATTATTTTGTTTGTGAGGATTCTCAGGGTCTGGAGATTATTTCAACACCAGCTGCAGCACCCCAGCACTCTTCCCACGCATTAATTGGGAAGATGTGGCCAGATTACGACATAATCCAGATTTTACTCAGGAAAATTTGTAAATTCACCTGAAAGTCTGGCTGAAAAACCAAGAGTGTTTTTCTCAGTGTCCCCTGGGGCTCCACACAAAATCATCCTGTACTGTGAGCAAGCCAAAAAAAAATCACTACAGCAATACAAAGTGAGCTTCAGCTGAATCTCAGGGACAACTTTCCGTATTTTGGAATTAGCCATGGAATTCTTCCTGCACAGCTGGACACAAACAACGAGGAAATGAGGTGGATTTGGGGGAAAACTGCAATCTTTGGAAAGAGATTTTCCTTTTCTTTCATGATTATAATTCTACAGCGAGTCTGTAGGCTCTGAGCAAACACTGACTGAATTTATTGGGATTTTTTTCCCTAATTTTTTTTTTTCATTGGGATTTTTTTTTTCTGATTTTTCAAAGGAATTGCCCATCCCAATATAAATTTCTCTTATCCAATTAAGGAATTACAAGAGGGCAACCAAAATGGCCTCTGTGTTCACCAGACAATAATGCAGGAAAGTTGAGACTGAGATACCTCAATTTACTCCAACGGATTAAATGAAAATTATTTATGCTTCTAAGTAGAGGAATTAAAATAATTAGTGGGCAACTTCAATTTTTTAACCATTTTCAAACCACTAATCATTTCTAGAAAACATGTGTGAACTGTAAATTAAAATTTAAGATTCATCAGGCACCATTCTCCCTTCCATTCAGCGCCAAGTTAATGAGGTCACAGCTGAACGCTACAGGGGAGGACGGGGGGGAAAGAATTAAAAATAATTGCAATTGTATCCCACTTTTCCACTGGCCAGACAGCTGTTATCCACCTCTGAACAACCAATCCTGAAATTGGAAATTGAAATTGAACCAAAACCATCAGAGCCAGGCCCCTGACTTGATTTTTTCAGTTAATAATTCAACAGATAAATATTTGACAGGAATTCCCATGGTGCCTCCACTCATTTGTTTCTGCAGCACCCAAAAAGGGTTTTTTTTAGTGCTCTCAAAACAGACTACAGAATATTTTCCCCTCAAAAGGCTGGGATTTTCTCCCTGTGGAGGCCATGAGTTTGTTCCTGGCTCTCTTCTGTACCACAGACAGAGTTTTGGGGAAAATCTCTGGAAAACTCCCAAGCAGGACAAGGCCAAACAATAACGGGATTAATAAGAGAGAGGGGACACGGCTGAGGGAAACAAGGGAAGACAAAAATCATTCTGCAATTGCTCTGCAGAGGATAATTCCAAATTATTTCCCAGTTTAATGGAATAAAAAGTGCAAGTATCTGTGGATATAGTGGGAGAACCCCACCAAAACTTTTTTGAAGGGTAAATGACGCTCCTAAAAATGTCGGGATGTGGATGGAATATCCCACAGGAGAGTTTGGAAGAATGGAATCAGTAGGATCAGACTGCAAAAGCAGGAAAGGCTGGACTGAATTCCTTGAGGGGAACAGGAGGGGCAGGAGGGGTGAGTTTTCCCACTGAATAACTGCAAAATGCCTTTTATGTGTCTATAAAAGTGCCCAAAAGGCTGGAAAACGCAGCTGAGGGAA
Source organism: Parus major (assembly GCF_001522545.3). Lineage (NCBI taxonomy): Eukaryota > Metazoa > Chordata > Aves > Passeriformes > Paridae > Parus > Parus major. Next base: position 111,417,180 of record NC_031770.1, read on the forward strand.
GAGCAGGAGCGGGGCTGAAGGGCAGGAAAGGCAAAAGAGCTGGAAGCAGCGGGATGGGGAGTGGGGAGGAGTGTCAGAGCATTCCTTAATGAGTTCAGCTCTTCCCTCACTCCCAGCTCCCACTGCTTCCCAGCTCAGGGATGAGCACTGACAGCCAGAGATGAAAAAATTGTCCTTTAATCCATCCCAGCGCTCCTTTCTGATGGATCAGCTCCCACCGCAGGACATCCCAAAGCCACAGATCCCTGCCCGTCCCTGGAGTCCCCTCTGTGACCCTGGAATCTTCAAGGCAGCAAAGTGGGAAGGGAGGAAAAGGCTAAATTTTAAAAGGTTGGAAGTTTGAGATTCCCAGACAAAAGCAGCCCGCCTCCCGTGGTGCCAGGGAAAAAAGCGGATCCGGAGAACGGCGTTGCCTTTTTTGTGATGCCACTTGAATGAAGGTTATCGTGAGGAAGGGTTGGCAAAGAAGAGGAAAGAAAACATCTGAGTCCTCTGCAGTGTTTTAGCCACGAGGTTTGGAGGACAAATTCCCAAATAACTCCTTTCTCTTGGATGTGGTTGGATTCCAGACCTTTTCTGGAAGAACTGGATAATGTGTCAGGGAGAAAAACCTGGAGGCAAAGTGACTTCCTTGTCCTTTCACGCCTTTATATCAAACCTTTAATTTAATTTAATTTAATTTAATTTAACACCTTTGTAAACATGCTGATAAAATGTCGCCATCCCACCATATTTTTGTTTCCTTGCCTTTTTTTAAAATTTTTTTTAATTAATTTTTTTTTAAATTAAAAAATTTACTTCCCCCCTTCATTACTGACAACGAGCAGCAAACCCGAGATCCAAGGTCAAACTTTATAATCGAATTATCCTCTGCAGGTATTGAATATCTGCAACATATTGATATCTGCAATAATATCAATAATATTGAATTATCCTCACAGGTCTGTGCTGCACCTGCACCCTGAGGGTTAAAATGTGGAATAAGGAGGGGAAAATGAATTCTCAGGAGCAGCGATTCCGAATCTGCTGATTCTCAAGGACACAGAATTCACCCACGCCCCCACAAAGACGGGATGCAGATAATTGACAATATCACTGAGTCCTTATGGAGTGAAAAATATGTAATGCATGGGTGAGTTTTCAGGGAGAAATGTTAAAAATGTGATGCTTTCAGAGCTGTGAGGGGGGAGAAGAAAGCGAGAGGCTGACCAGAGTTGTCTCCTTGAATTTATAAAGAAAGATGTTTCTCCCTGCTCAGTGCCATGGACATGACAACTTTTGTCCTCCAAATCAGGAAACAGGGAATATAAACAAGTTTACAAATTGAAAGCAACTTTCAGAAGATAAATTTCGGGGTTTCCACACCGCACAAAGATGAACTACAAGGAGCCTTCCTCCCCTTGTTCAAATTCAAATTAAGCAGCCCTTTGTGCTTCCCTTTTCAAATTTCCTTCCCTGTTTCCATGGGAACCCCCGGGCTGAGAAGCCTGGGATGGAGCAGGAGGCCAAGCTCAGCGAGGGGTGTGAAAAGGGGAGGGAGTCAAAGGGCAGAATTTGGCTCGGGAGGAGAGAGATGCCAACCTTTGTCCCCCCACAAAGAGGGGGTAACCATAGGAACAACCCCGATGGAATCGGGAGGAGATGGAGGGGGGATCCCGGCCGAGATCATGAAATGGGAGGAAAACGGGAAATGGGAAGAAAATGGGAAAGGTGTGGTTAAAAACACGATGCCAGGACTATCTAAAGTCTTAAAAATCAACCAAAATGAGAGAAAACTTGAAGGGTTCCAACTTGGTGTTGGTTCTACATCCAGTTAATTCCATCAAACTGATTTATAGATTACAGAGAAACTGGGAAGAAGCGATTCCCGAATCCAACAGGAGAATTTAACCTTCTGAAGATGCTGAATAATCCCCTGGACTGAAGGGCTCTGGAGGTGTTTTCACCAATCACTCTACCAGCACTGCATCCCATTCATCTACTCCATAAAAACAGAAATAGCAGCTCCATAAAAATATAAATACGGCACGTTTTGATGATGGCACCTCGTAAAAAAGAGACGGCGGGAGGACGAGCCCTATAAAACCACAGAAAGGAAAACTTGTTGTGTCTCCAGCAGGGAATGTAAAAGCAGCAGGTGGTTTATTGAAGATGAAAGAAAAAACCCCAAAACAAACCAAAGAAACAACAGCAAATTCCTCCCAGCTCGTGTCGTTGCAGCCGGTGATTTTTGGGGGGGGTTCTTTGGAAATTTGGGCAGAAAAAGTGTAAATATCACAAATATATCCCTGTACTGAGCATGGTTCTGGTGCTCCTGGAATAAGGAGGATGTGGAATTGCTGGAGCAGCTCCAGAGCAGGTCACAGGAGATGCTCCAAGGGCTGGAATTCCCAGAGAAGCTGTGCCTGGATCCCTGGAAGTGTCCAAGGAAAGGCTGAAACCACCTGGGATGGTGGAAAGTGTCCCAAATCCATAAAAACCATCTGAATTTCCTCTGAACTCACCCATGTCTCCCAAAACAAAGAAGGAAACTGCAGCCATGCCAGCAAGATATTTCTGACAGTTATTGCAGATTTATTCCTTGTCTTCTCACTCTGGTGTGGTTTTCTCACCGGATCCATCTATCCTATAACTGGAACCACCACCACGCACCAGAAAAAGCAGGGAAAAGCCAATTTCCAACCCAAAAAGCACATCCCAGCCAAGCCACCCTGCTTTTAAGCAGCCAAACATTATTTATTGCCTGTTTTTTGCACAAAAATCACGCAAAGACGGAAAGGAATATCTGTGACCTCGTAATAGGTGAGAGTGGTAAAAACAAAACAAATATTCCCAAAATTCTCCAGCATTCTCTGGCACCTAAATTCACATTTTCCAAGCTCCATCTGACTTGTGCAGTGCTCTGTGTTTAACCATTCCAAATAAATCCGTGTGTGTTCCACCTTTCCTAATAATTCCTCCTTAAGGCTCCACCAGCTGCTGCAGATTGAGCCACGAGGCTCAGCCATCTGCCTCCCTGACCCCAAAAACATCCCCCTGGGAATACATCTTGATTAAGATGTGCAGTGCTGACTTTCAACTGAATCTTTACATAAAAGTAATATTTTTTTTAATTTTTTTTTTTTACCCCCTATGTTTGCACTGAGCCATTAAAGCTTAAATTTGTTCTCCCGTTTCCGCTCTAGGAATTTATGTTGGATTTGAGCAAATATGAACGTGGTGATAGAGTTCAGCTCTGGGTGTGCAAGCACTGGTTTTTCATTTTAACAAACCCCCCCCAAAAAACCTTTATTCCCATCATTTTTCCCCTCACTGCCACAGCCAGCATTTTAAAAATCCCCACGTGGCATCTTGTTCTCGTTAACAAACATGAAAAATTAAAAGATTGGTGTTTCTTGAATTACTCTTTGGGGAACATGTGTTAGGTGGTGGAAAAAAAAAATCCAGGTTTTCTCACACCTGTGATTTTGTTTTGATATTTGGGCACTGGTGGTCTCCAGGCAGGAGTTTGATCCCTTGTGTGCTCTGTGCTCGATCTAGGAGGAAATCTCTTTTTGGTGCTGGTCCTTTCAGGTTGCCCTGCGAAGCTCAGCCCTGGGGGGCCCCTCCCTGGTTTCTTGGAGCGCAGGGATAGGAATTTTTACATTATTTTAGGTTCAGAGAGTGCTCCACGAGATTGTTCCATTTGGGAAGGATCCATTCCTCCTGGAAATGGCAGACAGGGACACCTCTGGCTAGCCCAGGTGGCTCCAGCCTGGCTTTGGACACTTCCAGGGATCCAGGGGCAGCCACAGCTTCTCTGGGAATTCCATTCCAAGGCCTTGCCACCCTCACAGGGAGGAATTTCTTCCCAATATCCCATCCAACCCTGCCTTGTGGGAAGCCATTCCCTGTGTCCTGCTAACTTTGGGAATTACCACATCCCCCAAACACAAATCACTGCACACAGCAGCAGCAGCCCAAAATTCCAAAAATTTATTCCTGGACATGACTCGATCTGGATTAACTGCTTCCAAAAATTCCCAGCCAAAGCTTCTTCCCTTTCTTCCTCCAGCCTTCACCAACCTCAGAGCAGGTCCATGAAATAAAATATAAATAAAAATAAAATAAAACATAAATGTTTTATCTGAATGCAAATTATCACCTCCCGTGGCCGCTCTTCCTCTCCAAACAATCAGAATTATTCTCTGCTCTTGGAATTTGCAATATTCACTCCAATTATCTCAGAGCCTGCTGGATTTTCCTGTGAAAAGGAAAATTTCCCAGCTCTAACACGAGCCCATCCAAGGCTCCAAGCTCATTTTATAAAATTGTCAGATCACGCTCATTTTTGTACAAAACCCGCTGGGGGATGTAACAGCTCTGGTTCTTCCCAGGTTGTTCTTTCCCACCAAGGATTTCACCTTTGCCTGACACTTTGCAGATCAAGCCTGAACCAGAGGCTGCTGCATTTCAAACAGACCAGCCCCAGGTATTCCCAGAGCAGGAATTCCCAAGGACATTATCAGGAATTCCCCGGCTCTGCCCTCACCTCTGCCATTCCAGCTTTGCTTCAGCAATCCAACAAATCTAAAAGCTTCACGTGGCTGTTTGCAAGGTAAAGAAATTCCAGCTGGTGATAAGAGAATATAAAATTAATGAAATGGAAGGTTTTAATCAGCTGGAGCACCGCTCTCATCCCTGTGATCTCCATTGTTCTGAGGGGATCGCAGTCGTACGCGCTAACGAGAAAATTAATCCTTGCAGCAAATTAGTGCCTAAGATCAGGGTGCTTACGAAACAGCAGCTGATTAAAACCCACTTTTCCATTAGCTTTATGTGCCTGAGCTTCCAGGAGCTTGGGAGGAGGAGCTGAGGAACACAGAAAGCCAAGGAGAAGTGTGAAATTTGGGATAAGGTGATGAGCTGCTTAAATACCTGACCAACCTCTGCTGGAAAAATTCCTCTTATCCCAGATGTTGAGGCTGGGCTGGGAGTAAATATAGCTATGCCTTCTGTTATGACATTTTAAACACATTCTGGTTCTTTTTTAATTAAAAAAAAAGGTGGAAAAAAGGGATTAAGATTCCAAAGGTGACAAAAATAGGGCAGGCAAGGGCACACCGACTTTGCAGCTCTGTGGGAGGTTGGTGGAATTGTCCTCTGTGAGCACCAAAACAGGGAAGAAACCACTGAATCTGAGCTAGGGTATGAAAAACCAGATGTCCTCACGTCTGTAGTGGGATATTCCGTGGCAAATTAACTTCTAAATATTCCAAAAATCCTGACTGGGAGGGTTTATTTATATCAATGCCCTGATTGCCTGCTGGGATCAGCACATGAGTAGACACCTCTGCCTTGCTCTTCCCACCTTCTTCCCTCACTCTGCAAACCCCAAATCAACTTCAGGATAATCCAACCCCTCTGTTTCCCCCTCTTCCATCTCTCCTGGCCAACCCCACTGCATCCCTGAGTCCCAATTGCTGCTCTCTTTTTATAGGGAAAATGGGAATGAGGAAGAGCCATTATCTCCCTGGCCATATGGTGACTGCATCAGCTCCTTTTTAGAGCCTTTGACCTCCAGTTTAATCCCAAAAGGAAACTCAGATTCAGCCCTCAGCCGTGTCTGGACCCTGTTCTTTAAAGCCTCTTTGATCCCCACCATCACTCCCATAAAAATCAGGGTGAGCAGAAAGAAGCGGCGACAGCTTATTTAATTCAAAAAACTTAGGCAATCATCAAATTAAACTGCTTTTCTTCATCAGTGACAAAAGCTGAATGGCCACAGGCTCCACCAAGCCACCAAATTCCAGGTTTTCTGATCAAAATGTTTGCCCACAAAAACTGCCTTAAGGCAGATAAACCCCGCTGCTCGCACGCCTCGGCAAATCCTTCAAGGCTGAAGGAAATTTTAAGTGGGAAAGGGACAGAAGATAATTCTTTGGAGCAATAATAACCCAAAGAGAAGGGAAAACGAGGTCAGGTCCCTGTGGGGGAGAAGGGTAATTTGACTTCTCCACCAGCCCAGGATTTATGGATCACACGGAGCCGTGGGAGCAGCGCCATCCCGATGCTGCCGCATCCTCAGGAATATCTGGAAGTTTCACCAGCACTGCTAAAAAACAGCTATTCCTGTTGGATATTGCCCAAAATCAGCCTGTCAGCAGGTTACAGCAAATAAAACACCTCGGAGCACGCTGGGTGTGACAGCAGCACAGGGAAGGAGGAGCGATCATCCCTGGACAGCTCCCAGCTCTGGACAGCTCATCCCAGAAATTCCTGCCCCAGCCACCATCACCTCCTCACTGGGGAGTCACCACTCGTTTATTGCTGCTTCTAGAACAGCAGAGCAAGAATTTTTTGCAGCAGAAGCAAAATAATTCTCATTTCAGTCAGGTTGGATTGGTGTTTGTCCTCTGCCCAAAGCACCAAATCCTTCAGGGATATTTGGGAATGAAATAATGCTCCAAACCCCTGGATGCAGCAGCCCTCTCTCCAGTTTTCCCAGATTAAAACACAAAGCTGAAGGAATTCTCTTTCCCAGGAGTGAATCAAGGAGCAGAAGCTGATTCCAGCAGGGGCCAGGGGGGGCACTGAGGGACCTTGATGGAATATTCCACATTTAAGGCTGAAAGGATGGAGATTCAGAGGGGTTGTTGGGAAAAAAAAATCCTTCCCTGGGATGGTGGGGAGAGAATTCCCAGAGAATCTGCGGCTGCCCCATCCCTGAAAGTGTTCAAGGCCAGGCTGGAGCAACCTGGGATTGTCCAGGATGAGCTTTAATGTCTCCTTTATCCCACTTAAAGTCTCAAAAAGGTATCTTGGCTGATTTATTTCAAGAAATAACAAGTTTTTAAGCAATCAGCAGTATTGGAAGAGAAGCCCACCAGATTTATTGATGGCAAGACAAGAGCTACAATAATTCTCATTTTTGCTTCACCTCCACTCTTTGTTTTATTCCACCCTTCCAGTACAAACCAGCTGAGTTTTTTCTTGGTTTTTTGGTTGTTTTTTAATCAGGAACTGCTGTGAAAAAGAGCTTTTGGAAAGGAGAGATTTACAAGGCCTTCCCTCCAGTACACAAAATGAATCACCCTGATTCTGTTGTTATTTTATTTTATGTTCACAGCAACCAGGGAGGGGGCTCAGGGACCAGAGATGTTCCCAAAAAATGCCACAATGCAACATTTAACAGCCTCCAGCATTTGAGTGCTCCACAACAACTGAGTCATTAAGTAACGCCTAAAAAGCCAAATAATAATAAAAAAATCCCTCTTCTTAAGTGTATATTAAAGTGTAATCTAAGTTAATACAAGGAATGGGAATATATTTATGAAAAGATGTGGATTTTCAGCCTTTTTGCTGCTCAAAACTCTGAAGTGGGAGAGAATTTAATCCTGACAAAGCTTTGCTTTCCCGACAGCATTCACCTTTTCTCAGAAGTGGCCCATAATCCAACCCCAGACTGGAATTACCGCCTTAAATGCTGATTTTATTGGCAAAAAGGGAGTGTTAAACACACCCACGCCACCCACCCACCCCGTGCTAAGCCTAAAAATGGCTTTGGTGTGAATTGCAGCATTTCCTGCAGGGTAATTTCTGCTTTTAACTCGAGTTTTTGCAACGCTCAGTCCTCCTCTCTTCCCCTCTCTGCGGCAGAAAGCTTCCACAAAAATCGGGATAATTGCACCGGGATTGTTCTGCCTCAGGCTGGGGCTCCAGGGAATTATTCCTCTGCTTCTAGCAAATGGTTTTTGAGTAAAAATGATGTTTCTGACAGTTCTCTGAAAGGTTTAAGGCACAACAAAAAGGCTGAAAAATGAGCAGGATTGTTGGCCAGGGAAAAAAGTGGGATTTTAATAATAAATGGTGTCCACACCCTGGGTGATGTGCCCTGGACAAGGATAAGGCTTGGAAAAAAACAGGGAGAGGGGAAGGGAATTCAAATTATCCCAGGAATGAAGCAGCGAAACTGCAAGGAAGGAAGGGCAGCACTTGGAGAAGGACACTGCAGGGGAAAAGCTGGAATGATTCCTGTTGGAGAGGAAAAGCCTGGGGGATAAAACTGAGCCTTCCAAAACCTCAGGAGGGTTTTAAGTACACCACAGTCCAAGAGGGGGTTGAAGGAAATCAGTAGAAAAATGGTTTAAAATAGGTTGATAGAGGATAAATAAATGAAATTTTTAAATTCCAGCATGGTTTGGGTGGGAAGGATCCTTAAATCCCATTCCCATTTCAACCCCGACATTTTCCAGGATCCCAGAGCACTCCTTGGACACTTCCCAGGTGCAGCCACAGCTTCTCTGGGAAATTCTGTGCCTCAGAATTTTCCAGAACCAATTCTGCAACAAAATTAACTCCTTTTGCTCTGTTTTACAGTAAAATCCTTTTGCTCCGTGTTCAGGATAATCGGAATCTGCAGACCCACCCAAAGGAGCCACTGCAATCCAAGCCCACAGCTCCTCCAAAGAGAAAATTTCAGGGGAAGGACCTCAATTTTAAAAAATCCACCACATTTAATCCCCAAACTCTTCCACAGACAAACCACACCAAGCCAAAGCTTTGTATTATTTAACAAGAACAGTGAAATTCAGTTTCTGTGCTGTCAGGAAGAACATTTCAAGATGAAAACACAGCATCATTCTTTCATTTCTCACAGATTTACCCCCAGGGGTTCCCAAGCACTTTAAAAAATACAAATAAACCAAATCTGCACAAATCCCTCACGGAATTTTGAGCAGGTTGAGAGCAAGAACTTGATTAATATTCTGAATTTCCATTCATTTTAGTCTTATCACAGAATACCAAGTGAGGAAACTCCTTGGCTAGGATGGAAAATAGACTGAAAAAGTCCTGTATAAATCAGACTTGAGGTATTTAAAACAACAAACACACCCAGAGCATTTCTCACTCAGTGATATTAAATTAGGCAGAATCTGTAGTCATGGAATATTTTGACTATTTAGAATATGGCATTTGGGGTTATATCTGAATTATTCAATACCTTGATAATTTTTTTTTTCCCCCCATGAAAACTCATGAACTGCTGGTGAACTAAAGGCAGAAATTAAGTAGATAAAGATGCATTTGTGAAATAAAGAATGAAAAGAAAAGGGTTTACCTCCATAGCCAGAGCTGCTGTTTGCTGGTCGTAGTGGTTGAGGAGGTTGGGCATGAAGGTGGTGTTGTAGGGCAGGTCCTGGCACATCCTGAGGATGATGGGCTCGCAGGAGAACAGGCTGTGCCCTCCTGTGGGGGCCAGCCAGACCCCCAAAATCCACAGGGAACGCAGCAGCCAGCCCAAAGCCATCCTTCCACCCCGCCAACGGGGCCGGCTCATCTTCCAGCTCCGCGCGATTTTCACAGGAATATTCCCAGGCCTTGCTTCAGGTTCCTCTTCCCAGCTGGAAGAGTTTGTGTGTTCAACATCCTTGGCTCAGTCCAGACAGATGGGAGAGAAATCTTCCCCTTTTTTTTCCCCCCTTTTTTTCTCAGTCCTCCATGGTAGGAATTAAATATCACAATTTCAGCCACATTCCCACACCACCGACCCCATGGTGACGGGGCAGCGCTCCAGGGGCTTCCTGATTCCTTCTTTATTTTCCTGGAAAACCTGGAGCACAAAGCACAACAGACAGAACATGTTAAAAAGCCTTGTCATCCAGGGAAATATTGAAATATTGAAATATTTCACCTCTCAGATTCCTAAGCTGGCAGACAAAACCGCTTGAAGTTCTCCTGTGCAAGGCTACAAAGTTCCTCCTGCGAGTTTTAATCCTGATTTTTTTAAAATTTCTGGAGGAAATGAACAGAAAATGGAGGAACTGAATGGAAGAATCTGATGGAAGAATGGAAGGGAAGAACTGGATGGAAAATGGAGGAATTGAATGGAAGAAAAGCACCCAAAAATGGTGAAAATGTGGGGATGGTACTGGTTGTGACAGAATGTTTTTAGAAATATTTCGCTTGGCCACACTGAAAGCAGGCTGTTTGTGACTCACTCACACCGATAGCATCTCCTTCCCTGCACGGTCTCAGAGCTCCTGAGGAATAATTATAAAACAAAAACAAAAAAAAACATTCACCAGCACCACCAACCCCACAAGTCCCAGCTCGCCACTGGCCTGCCCAGGGAGGTTTGGCTACCTGGGCTCAAGGATGGCATTTTAATCTGCTTTTTTTTGTTGTTGTTGTTGTCCCAAACCCATTTTAATTGCTCCAGGAACCACCCCAGCAGCTGAGGGGAAGCCAGAAAATGTGTTTTGGCCACCCCTTTTCCCCAAAAAGGGAAATTTTAGGGTTGCCCTGCCAGTTCTGCTCTCCCTGTGGAGCCAATTTAAATAGAATTCGCTCTTCAGGGCTGGACCTGGGTTTTCTCAGCACAATGGTTGTGCTCATCCATTTCAAACTCTGAAATTGGAGGTGGGAAAAGTCCACAGAGCCCTCAGAGTACGAAACAGCACGTTTTTCATAACAATTTTGTCTTACAATGGTAAAATTTGCAAAATCCAGTCTCTAACCAGCTGCTTTAAAGTGAATTATCATTTAAGAAAGGAAATTTAGAAAACCCCAAATATTCCATCAATATTCCCAAAAGCAGGCAGCCACGAATCTGAACAGATTCCCCAATCTTGAGAGAAGGGAGCTTTTCCTCAGAAAAACTTTTCCTTTCTGCCAATGGTGAGAGATAGGAAGAATTTAATTACCAGATGTGTTATGTACATTTTTATTTACACAGGCCCATCTTATGGTCAGAAAAATTAAGATTTCAAAGCCTTTGTGGGTTGGGCTGGATAATTTCCAGAGGTTCCTTCCAACCTAAACAATTCTGGGCTCCTCTGTGAGAGGGGAAAGGGTTTGGCTGGAGATTTTTGGAGACAGGCTGGTTAAAAACAAACATTCAAAAAGGGGGGAGAAAAAAATAAAAAAGAACCCCAAGCTTGCTAAAGATAACCAGGTTAAATTCAGTTTATTGGCAACTTTGCTGTCACAGGCTGCTTCTCCCTCTCACAGGGATTGGCAGGGAAGCCATGGCTGAGGCAGCAGTGAAAATAAGGGGAAAAAATAGAAATAGGAAAAGTTCCAGAGTCAGGAAAAACAAAACATGAGCAAAAATAAAAATAAAAAAGGGAAAAAGAGAGCTACCTACACACCTGAGGTGGGAGAAGCAACACAGCTCAAACCTCAAATGTTGTGTTCTGAAGGAAATGATGCTGTGAAGAGTCAACACACTGGGTTTAGAAATATTTAACAATATTTAACACATTTTCCATGTAACCCCAGCTGATTTTAGGTCCATTTCCAGATGATAAGAGCTGGAAAAGCTCTGATTTAAGAAATGTCATTTCTCAGATTGATTTTTCCATAATTTGGCGGCTCTGGAAAGAGACAAGGAGCTGAACTGCCCCATCTGCCAGGCAGCATCAGCAGCCCTGGACCTTCCTGCACATCCCCACCTCCTGAGCAGGAGGTCACAAATCAGATAAAACCAATCCCTGCTCAGTTTTGTGAAGTTCCCTGGCAGAAAGATTGGATAATATTGGATAATTGGATAAATAAATGGTCCCTTCCAACCCAAACCAGTCTGTGATCCCATGTTGGACAAGGTGCTCAATCCCCCCTGGAATCCATTCCCTTGGGTTTAACATTTTAATAACACTTCCTCAAAACTCAGGGGAAAAAAAAAAAGCTTTTTGAGTTTGTTGGCATCTCCAGAACTCTGGATTCACAATTTTTTTGTTTGTTTGTTTCTCCTAAACCATCCCCAAAGGATTTTATTCCTCAGTTTGAGTGAGGTCCCCCTGCAGTGTGGATGAGCGAGGTTTTCACTGTAATTGAGGCATAATTGCAGTGATCTGTAAAAAAACCTTCATAAAAAAGGGTTCAGAAGCAACCTAAGATGAGCTGTGCCCACATCAGTTAAAGTCTGCACCACAAAAATTGGGCAAATCCAGGTGAGGATGTGGAGTTTTGGGGAAAAAGTCCAAGAATGCTCCATAGAAATCATATTATTGACACACAAAACAGCAGGATCCAAACACATCCACCCCTCCTCCGCCTTCCCCACAGCCTCAAGCTGAAGAAAACATGCAAAAAACAAAGATTCAACGAGCCACCAAAAAAAAAAAAGAAAAAAAAAAAAGTTTTAACTATGCAAAAAGCAGAAAAAAATTTCATGGTGTCCCTTTGGGACTTTTCCATTTCACGTTGAAGATAATAATTAGAGTATCATAAAGAAAATTAAGAATGTATATAACAGGAGGTGGGAAAGCACATCAAAACAGACAACCTGGGAAAACTGAAATAATTCCAGGTGAAATGAAGCAGAAAAGAGAAGGATTCCATTGCGAAAGGAGCTCCAGGTTTTGCAAACCAGCCTATGGATGATCCATTAATTGGTGCAGACAGACGAGTGCTGTAATAAGCAACCCTCAGTGTCAGGAGAGTTCCTCACCACAGATCCAGTTTGTGCACTCTTTGTTAAGCCTCTGCATAGGAGATTTTGTGGTTATTTTTGTATGTATATAAAAACAAAACACTTTTGATGACACCAGGGATAAAAAGAGGAGGGGAGGCCTCCCCTCTCACCACAAGCATTGGAAATAAAACGCAGGCAAAAGGAGGAGTTTGTTCGTGTGGTTGTGGATTTTTACAGTATTTATCAGCAGGAGAAGCACATCCAATTCTTGCTGGGAAGGATTAATTAAGACATGCACAGACAATTATTATAAGCAGTGAAAATCATGAGGAGAAAGGGTTGATTCCCACAAGGAATTTTTTTTTCAGAAGCTAAATTTCAAAGTCCCTAAGGGATCAACGAGGAAAAAGAAAAAACTCATTAATCCCAGTATCTGGGATTAATTCCCAGTTATCTGTCCCAGAGAAATGGGGAGATAAAACAAACCAGACTCCTCCTGGAGGAGAGGAAAATGTCCTCTCAGCCATTCCCCACCCAATTCTGACCCTGGAGAAAGGAGATGAACTCATTCATTGCATTTCCCCAGCCCTTTCCCACCCACACGAAGGCACAACAGGAGAATAAATTATTCTCCCAACTCCATTCTAATTAATTACTCAGTGGGAATGAAACTCCAGCGCTGTTCCACTCCATCTTGAGGGGCAGCCGCACCGTAATCCCCCACATCCCCTATTTCAATTAGGAGCAGAGGGAGGATGGAGAGGCAGAAACAACCCTGGTGAGATTTTCCATGATTGTTATGGAATCACAGAATGGTTTGGGTCAGAGAGGACTCTGAAGCTCACCTAATTCCTGCACCATGGGCAGATATGGAGGGACAGGTCTGTCACCTCCCTGCGAGCTCCGAATCCATGGGAAGGGCCTGGAGAGGGAAATCCTGCTGTTCCCTGGCACGGGAAGCAGGCAGGCTGCCGGCTGAGCCAGCATCCCTTTTGGAAAGGCACAAGGAACAAGTGCATCCCCTGGCATCGCTGCCGCGCGGCCGAGGCGCAGGGAGCAGCGGATCCACGCCCGGAACACCCGCACCGCCTTCCCGGAGGGATCCGGGGAGCGCACGGGCAGCGCCGGCATCTCCCGATGGGGGAATCTGCGAGGGGCGCTGAGACTCCGGTATCCCCGATGGGGGAATCTGCGAGGGGCGCTGAGACTCCGGTATCCCCGATGGGGGAATCTGCGAGGGGCGCTGAGACTCCGGTATCCCCGATGGGGGAATCTGCGAGGGGCGCTGAGACTCCGGCATCCCCCGAGCCCTCAGCGAGGAGCGGTGAGGCTCCGGCATCCCCCGAGCCCTCAGTGAAAGGCGGTGAGACTCCGGCATCCCCCGAGCCCTCAGCGAGGGGCGGTGAGACTCCGGCATCTCCGAGCCCTCAGCGAGGAGCAGTGAGACTCCGGCATCCCCCGAGCCCTCAGCGAAGCGCGGTGAGGCTCCACCATCCCCCGAGCCCTCAGCGAGGCGCGGTGAGACTCCAGCATCTCCGAGCCCTCAGTGAAGGGCGGTGAAGCTCCGGCATCTCCGAGCCCTCAGCGAGGGGCGGTGAGGCTCCGGCATCCCCCCCCGAGCCCTCAGTGAAGGGCGGTGAGGCTCCGGCATCCCCCGAGCCCTCAGCGAGGCGCGGTGAGACTCCAGCATCTCCGAGCCCTCAGTGAAGGGCGGTGAGGCTCCGGCATCTCCGAGCCCTCAGCGAGGGGCGGTGAGGCTACACCATCCCCTCCCCGGGGCCGCCGTACCTCACTACGGCACGGGGAGCCCTGGCCAGCATCCCCGACCTCACGGCGAGAGGATCCTGCCCGTTCGCGGCGCTCAGGGCCGGCATCCTCCGTCCTCCGCCGGCCCGCCCGCCGAGCGCAGAACCGGCATCCCCCGTCCCCGCGCTGCGCTGCCGGCCGCGGGGCGCTGCGGGGCCTCCCCGCTGTACGGCCGCCAAGCCCCGCCGCCGCCTGTGCCCGGAGCGGGCAGAACGAGCCCCTGAGGGCTCCGCCGTGTCCCCGCCATGTCCCCGCCGTGTCCCCGTTACCTGCGCAGCTCCCGCCGCCCTCACGCTCCCGCGCGCGCCCCTCGGGTGGCGGCGGCGGCAGCGCCCGGCCACGCCCCTCATGTGACCACGCCTCCCGCGCCATCGCGCCCCGCCCTCTCTTCGCCGCTCAGCCAATCAGAGCGCGCTGGGATGGTTGCTAGGTAGATCGGAACCCCCGGCCGCTCTAACCCCTCTGGGGGGGCTCTGATTGGCTGGCGCCCCCCGGGGTTGCCGTGGAGACGGGATGCGGGAGGGCGGGAGGAAGAGGCGGGAGCTGATTGGCTGGCACCGCCCCTCCACGGGGTTGCCATAGCGACGGGATGCGGACGGGGGGAAGGAGGAAGAGGAGGAGGCGGCGTCCGCAGGCGGGAAGAGGAAGGTGAGAGGACACGGGAGGACATCGGAGACCCCCGGGAGGGCGTGGGGAGGGGATGTCGCCGCGGTGGGGCAGGAGCGGACACATCCCAGGGGACACTGGGGGTGTGGAGCGTCGTCGCAGGGGGACAACCGCAGCGTGGCACGGCGGGGCGGGGACACGCGGCGGGGAGGTGGCACAAACCCCGCCGGGAATGCGGAGGGGACAACGGATCCGGGGTGCAGGAGGAAGGTGGGGAACGCCGGTGGAAAACGTCAGTGGGAGCTCCACGCTGGTGCTCCCAGTGTTTACATCCCGGCAGTGCAGGATGGATCCTTATGGATGGGGGTGCCCAGGTGGGCAAAGAGGCCGGTGGCAGCTGACTTGTGCCAGCTCTGGGGTGGCAGCAGGGCCAGGGCAGTGCCTGTCCCCTGTGCTGGCTCTGCTGGGCCACCCCCATCCCTGGGGACACTGCTGGGACAAGAGGGATGTGGAGCTGCTGGAGCACGTCCAGGGAAGGGAACGGAGCTGGAGAAGGGTCTGAAGCACCAGGAGCAGCTGAGGGAGATGGGAAAGGGGCTCAGCCTGGAGAAAAGGAGGCTCTGGGGGGAACTTTTCCCTCTCTGGAATTCCCCGACGGGAGGGGACAGCCAGGTGGGATCAGACTCTGCTCCCAGGGAACAGGGACAGGATGAGAGGGAACAGCCTCAAGCTGTGCCAGGCGAGATTCAGGTTGGATATTTGGGCGGTCAAACCTTGGATCAGGCTGCCCAGGGCAGTGGTGGAATCCTCATCCCTGGAAGTGCCCCAAACCCGTGGGGATGTGGCACTGGGGGACACGGATTGGTGCTGGGTTTGTGTTTGGGTTTGCTGACCTCAGAGGTCTTTCACCAACCCTAACAATTCCGTGATCCCACAAAGGGATTCTCCAATCAGGGGAGTTTAAAGGCGTCATGCACACCAAATAAGCTCAGGGGATGCTTGGAAAACACAGTGGAATCCATGGACAAGTTCCCAGCCTTGCTGGATTATTGATTATTAGTTCTTGATTCCATCCCCAGGTCCTTCCCTATCCGCCCTGCCTGTACCTGTGCTCGGTGCTGCTGCTTAAATCACTGCACTGTTTATTTTGATATAACAATTTACTATCAATATCACTATCCTGCTTTGAGGTTGGTTCTGTTAAATTATAAACTTTTTAAAATTTATTTTTAAATTTATTTATGAGCTTGTTGCCACGTGGATTGATGGGATTAGGGGAATACATCCTTAAACCTCAGCATGCAGCAGGCTCTGTGCACCACCGAGGTTTTATTTCTGTAGAGATGATTAAAAATCATTAATAAAATGGTTCTGCTTCTGAAGGAGTTGTTTTGAGTATGGTGAAACAGAGATTAGCCCAGGTAAAGGAAATTATTCCAATGCCCCTGGTTAATGGTCTTTATGGATTGTTGAGCTTTCTTCTATGGAATCACTTCAATTTTAAAGCATTTTAAAATTCCAGCTTGTACTGGAATGAGTGGGGGTATTTCCAGTGGTTTCCAAGTGAATTTTTCCTGCTGTTGGATCGTGCCATTCCTGTCTCCTGCCCTGTGACACTTTGTGTCTCCTCCATATCCAAATTTCTTGGATCCTCCCATCCCAACTGTGAACCATTCCAAGGGACTCTGGCAATTTTGCACTTTTCAACCCCGTGTAAAAGCACAAAACTTGGGGTTTCTTTCACCAAATCTCGTTTGCACTGATATTTACCATGCTTGCTGCCTGCTCCTACATTTCCTTTTATTTTTTTTTTTAACAATGAAAATAGATTTATTTCCTTTTTTTTTTTTTTTTTGGCATTGATTGTCAATAGCTTTTCCTCTTTGGGCAGCGAACCAACATTTTCCTGATACCTATTAAAGGTTGGATACTTGTTAACCTCCCCTCCTGTCTCTCGCTGCTGGAATGTTTTGGGATCACCTGAGCCTGACGGATTTCATCCCAGGCTGTGGGAAGAAGGAGCTGGAGAAATCTCTGGAATGTTATTTTGGGCAGCCAGTCCTGAGATAACGAATCTGGCAGGAGAAAAGTGAGGCCTTGGCTGAGCAGCCTCTGGATCCCAGCCCTGCTCAGCATTCCAGCTGCTTCTCCATGGGGCTGCTCTGGAGCTGGAGCTGGGAATGTTCCCCTGGAGAAGGATCCAGGGAGAGCTCAGAGCCACTTCCAGGGCCTAAAGGAGCTCCAGGAGAGCTGGAGAGGGACTGGGGACAAGGGATGGAGGGACAGGACACAGGGAATGGCTTCCACTGCCAGAGGATGGAATTAGGGGAAGAAATTCCTTCCTGTGAGGATGGTGAGGCTCTGGAATAGAATCCCCAGAGAAGCTGTGGCTGTCCCTGGATCCCTGGAAGTGTCCAGGGCCAGGTTGGACAGGGTTTGGAGCAGCCTGGGACAGTGGGAGGTGTCCCTGCCCATGGCAGGGGGTGGCACTAGGTGATTTTTAAGGTCCCTTCCCACCCAAACCATTCTGGGAACGAATTCCTCAGTGAGCACTGAGTCCCAGCACGTGCAGCTTTGAGGAATTCCAGCTAACACTCGGATATCCAGTCCAGCCCAGGCAGTTCCATGGCTTGTGCAGCTTTATGGAATTGTGGAATTATGAAACGTGACTTCTCCATAGGATCCACTCACATCATCAAATCCAACCCCTGCCCCTGCACAGATGGCCCAAAATTCCCATCCTGGAGCTCTTGGGAACGCCACCATTTCCTGGGGAGCTGTTCCAGGAAACCCTGGGGGAAGACCCTTTCCCGAAAATCCAACCTCTACATCCTTTGAACCATCTCCAACCTCTTCCTGGGGTCCTGGAGAGAGAGGAGATCCGTACCTGCCCCTCCACTGCTCCCACAAGGAAGTTTCACACACACTTTAACCAGATCCTGAAGTTTCACAGACTTTTTCCACATCCTGAAGTTTCAGACACTTTTCCCAGGTCCTGAAGTTTCAGATAGTTTTCCCAGATCCTCAAGTTTAACACAGACTTTTCCCAGATCCTGAGGTTTCACACACACTTCTGGATCTGGGGATCCTGAAGTTTCACTTTTCCCAGATCCTGAAGTTTCACAGAGACTTTTCCCAGATCCTCAGGTTTCACACACTTTTCCCAGATCCTGAAGTTTAAGACAGACTTTTCCCAGATCCTGAAGTTTCACTTTTCCCAGATCCTGAAGTTTCACGGAGACTTTTCCCAGATCCTGAAATTCCACAGACTTTTCCCAAATCCTGAAGTTTCACGGAGACTTTTCCCAGATCCTGAAGTTTCAAAAAGACTTTTCCCAGATCCTGAAGTTTCACACACACTTTTTCCCAGATCCTGAAGCTTCAGACTTTTCCCACATCCTGAAGTTTCACACACACTTTTCCCAGATCCTGAAGTTTCACTTTTCCCAGATCCTGAAGTTTCACACAGACTTTTCCCCGATCCTGAAGTTTCACACAGACTTTTCCCACATCCTGAAGTTTTTCAGGACAAAGGTGCCTGGATTTGGGGTTTTTTTTGGCAGGGAATGATCCCAAATCCACCCAAAAAATCCTCCTACTCTGTTGCACACGAAGGTGGATGTGAAACCTTGCTGAGTCCTTCATCTTTTGCTGGCAACGTTAAAATTGGAGAGAGAAATTTTTTTATTTAAGGTTCTTAAGAAAATAAAAAAATAAAGAAAAAAATTCAGATTTTTCTTATTAATTTATTTCCTGAGCTCAGAGATGAAAATCTTACAGGTTTTTCTTTTATTTTGTTTCTTGGCTGGACTTTTTTTTGGTTTTTTTGTGGTTTTGTTGTTGTTGTTGATTGTGGTTTTTGTTTGTGGTTTTAGTTTTTTTAGGTTTGTGGGTATTTTTTGTGCATGTGGTTTTGTGTTTGGGTTTTTTTTGTTGTTTTTCAGTATTTTTCTCTTTGTTTGCTTGTTTTGTGGGTTTTTTGTTTGTTTTTTTTAAATATATTTCTTTGAGTCCATAATAAGAAAGGAAGGAAAAATTTAGCACCAAATTGATGTGCCCAGAAAGATCCTGCAGTGATTTTTGAAGATGAATCCATTGAAATAGAGAGGAATTTTGACTTCCACTATCCCAGGTTGCTCCATGCCCTTTCCCACACACTCTTGGACACTTCCAGGACTTTAATCTCACGGATATTGTGGCTACACAAAATAACAAGCCTCGCTCTACCTGAATTTCAAATTATTTTTCCATTTTGTGTCATTTCTGTGCTATAAAATCATTGGATTCCTTGTTAAAATTACAATTTTTCCCAGGAAAATGAAGGGATGGCACAGGGATAACATCCACCTTTGTTCTGTGAAATCATTATGTTCATCCTTGTTGAAATCATTCTTCTTTCCACCAAAGAAACGCGCTACGAAACCGTTGCACACGAAATGCCACGAAATCATTGGATTCCCAATTAAAATTTCCAGGAAAACGAAGGAACGGCGCGGGGAATAATGCCCATCTTTGTTTTGTCTCGTAGCCGTCGGTGGCGACGGGGAGGATCCGCCCTCTCCATGGCATTTGCGCCTCCCAAAAATTCGGATGGCTCCAAGCTCCAGCTGAGCACGTGGACTCCCCTGAACCACCAGCTCATGAACGACAAGGCAAGTTCCAAGGGGAAAAAAAAGCTGGAAATCAGGGAATCGTGGAATTGTTGAGCTCAGAAGAGAATCACGGAGGTCAACCCAGTTTGGCCACTCAAGGCAAAGCCAAACTGAGGATTTATTTCCTCAGGATCGTGTCTCAAAATCCTCAATTTCACAAATTCCCAAGCCTGAGGAAAATTTAATTCATTTCACCTGATCCCACCTGAAATTTAATTAATTTTCCCCTGTGGAGGTCATGGGAAATGAAATAAGAATTTGGAGGTTTTGTTCCCTGGTGGAAGTATGGCGGTTTCTTCATGATATATAAAGATGTATAAAATCTAACGTTAAAAGATGGAAAGTTCTGATTTACTTATTTAAAGTAATTTTTAAATAAGATTTAAAGTAATTTTTAAATAAGTAATTTATATATATATATATATATATGGATATATATGTATATATACGTATATGTGTATATATGTATATATAAATAATTTAAAAATAATTTAAAAATAATTTTAAAGCAAGATTTTTACTTATATAAAGTATTTATTTTAGTTGACAATAATTAATTAATTATAAGTATTTATTTATTATTAAGTATTAAATACTTAAATACTTTAAATACTAAAGTATTTTATTTAAATACTGCTATTTTGCCAAATAATTTGGGTATTTTTTAAAAAAATAAATGGATTTTTTTCATGCTGAAAGTCACAAAATTTTGCTTTTTTTGGTTTTTTGCACCAAAAACCTCCAGTTTCACCCCAGAGGAAACCGAGTGTGAGTCAAAGGTGGTCATGGGAAACGGAATAAAAACTTGGATATTTTGTTCCCAGTTGGAAATACAGAGAGATCAGACACATTAAGTCTTTATGTTATAAAATCTAACGTGAAAAGATGAAAAATTCTGATTTACTTATTTAAAATAATTTTTAAATAAATAATTTATATATATATATATGTATATATATATAATAAGTAATTTAAAAATAATTTAAAAGTAATTTGAAAGAAAGATTTTACTTATTTAAAGTATTTGATTTAAATACTTAAATAATTTAATAGCTAAAATATTTTATTTAAATTCTGCTATTTTGCCAAATAATTTGGGTTTTTTTTTTTAAAAAGTGGATTTTTTTTTGCTGAAAATCACAAAATTGTATTTTTTGGGGGGGCAGAGGACTGTCATTCCTTAAAAAATGAAAATTTCACCACTTTCCTATTAATTTTATCTTGATTTATTTCTTATGCCATAAAAAGACGAAGCTTTGTCTTCCGTCCGCATACCTCTGACATTAAAATTAATTTGATTTTTCCCTTGCTCCCTAATTAAACTCCTCTCTATCCTTTTTTTTCCCTGTGGAAGGACTTTTACCCCACTTCAAGCCAACACTTGAATTTATTTTATTTCTGATAAAATGAAGAGATTGAGCTCTTTGAAGTCCTTTCAATCTGGCAAATTCTCCAGCCTTTGAATCATTTTGATGTTTCAACATTATTTTTGCAGATACGCATCGCTGTATCGCAATAAAGTATGACCTAACCAGAAATTAAAAAAAAAAAATCACATTTTCCCACCTTTTCCCACATTTTTTTAAACTTCTCTCCTCCTTAGGCAGTCTCAGCAAAACTTGTAGGGATTAATATTGGATTGTTGAATAATCCAATGCTTGGTGATGATCCAGGTAGGGAGGAATATACAAGAATATCCCAGAAAATGCCAGAAATGAATATTCAAAAATGAAAAAATACCAGGGATGAACTTGGAATAACTTTGGCACATGGGGAATGTGGTGGTGTCTTTTCCAACTCTGAAGATTCTTAGAAATTCACAATAAAAGATATTTTCTTGTTTCTTGATCCAGGTTTTAAATCACCGGCCTGGCCAAAAAAAAAAAGTCTTTTTTTTATCTCCCTATTTTGCTCTGTGGTGAAAAAAAAAATAAATTAAAAGAAAAAAATTAAAAATAGCTGGAACAAAATTAGTTCTGACGTTCGGAATCAGGAGATGTTCCGTGAGGTATTTATAGGGAGCTGGAGAAGGACGAGGTGCCATTTTTGTACAGTCATGTGTCTGCTCCTCTCCGCGCTCCCGGGAAGCAGCGTGACAAGGAATTTACAGATGGGAGGGATGGGAATTTATAGATGGAAGAGATGGAAAAAGCAGGGAGAGATGAGATGTGTGAGAAATGAACCCATTGGAACAGGGAATGAGGGGCAGGAGCGGTGGGAATTCAGAGCTGGTCCAAGGCAGAAGTGTCAGAATTCCATGGTCAGGAGCGGAGCTGGGAATTTATGGTGTCGTAAATTTGCTACTTGAGAAATTTTGGGTAATTCTGGGGGTGCTTCATTGGTACTTCCTGTAGATTTCCCTGGATTTTCAAAGTGTGGTAGGAATTCCACTTACCACAGAGTTCCAAAATGGTTTGGGTTGGGAAAAACCTAAATCCCGTCTCATTCCATCCCTGCCATGGGTGGGGACACTTTCCATTATCCCAGGTGGCTGCAGCCTGGCCTTGGACACTTCCAGGGATCCAGAGGCAGCCACAAATTCTCTGGGAATTCTATTCCATGGCCTCGCCACCCTCACAGGGAGGAATTTCTTCCTAACATTTGGCATTTTCTCAGGGGGTTGGAAAGAGACGATCCTTAGGGTCTGTTCCATCCCAAACCCTTCTGTGATTCCTGAAACCTCCTGGGTTCGATGTTCCTGGATCCCTGAAGTGTCCAAGCCCAGGCTGGATGGGGTTTGGAGCACGCTGGCATAGTGGGAGGTGTCGGGGCTGGAACTGGATGAGCTTTAAGGTCCCTTCCAACCCAAATCATTCCATGATTCCACGATTCCTTTAAAGGCAGGATCACCACCAGGGACAGGCCAAAGCCAAGGAGGCAGAAGGAGGAAATCCCGAATTGTTCAGGGTCACAAAAACAGGGATAAAATCCCGGATACGCCAGGGGGGTGCTGCAGGGGAGGATGAAACAGCGGCAGGAGATGGAGCATCCTGCGGACTCCATCCTGGGAAGGACTGGAATTCTGGAGAGGATCTGCCTTCTGCTGGGCAGGAATTCAGGTCTGAGGCAGAAGAGCCTCCAGTGGCATTTGCAGCAAAGGATGGAGGGATTTTCCATCCACTTGAGCATCTTTAAACCCCCTGAAGCCATGGATGTGAGACAGCAGATCCCAAAATCATCCCAGGCCTCCAGCTGCATCCAAGGCACTCCACAGGTGTAGCTCCAAGGCCTTGGAGGAGAGGACATGGGCTTGATTATTACACCAAATTTGGGCTGTTCTGTTGCTAATTAACGCTCCCAAGTGCCTGGAGAGGCAGAACTTTGTGAGAGCCTCAGCTCAGATGTGTCTCCAAGAGCGCCGGAAGCAAACCTGCGTCTGTCTTTGATCAAAAACCATCAACACCTCCCTCCTGCCTGGAATTCTCCACCCCAAAAACTCAGATCTTTCACTATTCATCGCTTCCTCAGGGCAGATCCTTTTCCAAGTTCAGCTTGTTGGGTTTTTTGGGTGCTTTTTCCCCTCCGTTTTACCAACACCCCACACGGAAATAAAGCAAGTAAAAACTGTCAACGCGCCAATGAAAGAAATGTCACTTCCCAGCCCTCGCCGGAGACGCTCCTGCTGGGAGAGGCAGAGCTGGAGCTGTCGGCTGCTGCAGCAGACATCAGCACTGATCATGTCCTTCTCTGCAGGAACCATCCCCGCAGGCTGCCAGAGCAAGAACACGTCTGGAGTTTATAGAGATGGCGCGTGTTCTCCTGCTCGCGGTTTAATCGCTGTTTTATGTGCGGTTATGAGCCGGGCTTTTTTTCCCCCCCTGCCTCTTTGATCTCTCTGCTGCTGGAAAAATCATTTCCAGCATTCCCTCACTTCCCAGGTCACCATGCCGAGGGTTGAAGGAGGTTTGGTGGTGGTGGGGAGCCACGTGTTGGTGCTTTGGGGTCCAGCTCCCTACGGATACAGGTCAACAGCAGAAATCCTCCTCTGGATTTGGGTACGGATCGTCCTCGGTGGGAGTTGTCGCTGCAAAGGCTGCTCTTGTTACCCCGTTCCTGGAGGTTTTGCTGAATTGGGATTGAATCCATGCAGGATTTCAGGCACCCGGTGCCTCCAAGTCGGGATTAATGGGATTTCTGAAATAAAGAGGTGGGAAGTTCTGGGGCAGCTCCCATCACTGCGTTGTCCAGGAGAGAAGAATTCCCATGGATCCAGGCTGGGAGAGCTTGGGGGTGCTCACCTGGAGAAGAGAAACATCCAGAAAGATCTCAGAGACCCCTCCAGGGCCCAAAAGGAATCCAGGAGAGGGACTGGGGACAAGGGATGGAGGGACAGGACAAAGGGAATGGCCTCCCACTGGGAAAGGTGAGATTTAGATGGGATTTTGGGAAGGAATCCTTCCTGTGAGGGTGGGGAGGCCCTGGCTGAGATTTCCCAGAGAGGTTGTGGCCTCCTAATCCTTGGATATTTTGTGTTGGAAGGGACCTTGAAGCTCATCCAGTTCCAACCCTGACACCTCCCACTGTCCCAGGGTTGCTCCAAGCTCCATCCAGCCTGGCCTTGGACACTTCCAGGGATGTGGCACTGAATCCAGCAGGGTTCAGGATGATAAATTCCCGACAAGATCACCGAGGAACAGCCAAGGGAAGAGTGTAGGTGGCAAAAGAAGGGATGTGGATTCTTTCCCTCTCCACAGGGAAGGTCGGGAATGCTGGGTCCATTTCTGGGCTCCTCAGCACAAGAAACACATGGATTTATGGAATAAATCCTGCACAGGGCCTCGGGAATAATCAAGGAATTGGAGAACACGATGTTCAGGGAGGTTCTGGAATCTCCATCCAATAAAATACCCAAAACTCTTGGACATGCCTGAGCTACTCCTTTAGCTGATCCTAAGGGGGAGTTTGGATTAAACGATCTCCTTAATTTTTTTTCCCCAAATCACCCATTCAGCAATTCTGTTGATAGTTTGAGGACTGTTTTCCGAGCTGGATTTTTCTCAGCACGTATTGACTCCCCTTTAAATACTCAATTTTCTTTCTTTGTGTGTTTTACAGGTATTTGAAGAAAGAAGAGCCCTGCTTGGGAAATGGGTAAACTTTTCTCTTTAAATATTTTAAATTAAAAATTTTAAAGCACTTGCTACAGGCAGATTTTGCAAGTTTATCTCATGGGAATGTAAAACTTCTCCACTTTGGGAAAAGGGATTCGCTTCCCTGATGTGACTGCTCTGCTTTTGAGGAGAACAAAGGTGTAAATTCCCTCAGTTCCCACATTCCGTAAGTTTTGAAGCTGGAAAATCATATTCCATCTTTGGAATGAGCTGAAATGAGATGAAAACAACCCGGGAAATGTCTGTAAAGTCTTGGATGTTCAGATGTTGCCATGGCCTGCTGGAGGGTCTTAAAAATCTGTAATAAATGACATTTTATCTACCAAGTGCACACACAGATCGGTTTGGGCTGGAACTGATTACTCTTTACGCTTAGTAAGTCGCTCATGAAATGTTTTTTGCATCTCAGATGGTCTTTACAAGCAAATATTTTTATTTTAAGGATTATTTGTCTTTATAGGAAATAATCTCTCCATAATTTGTTGTGTTTTGATAATAAGGAATTTCAGGGACAGCAAGGAAATGAAATAATTGAATTGATTATGGTTCAAAAAGCAGCTTTTAATGGGATAGGCAGCAAGCGGAAAACATAAAACCCGCCTCTTAGAAATTGCTGGATGTCTTAAAAATGCCAAAATCTGGGCAGAACCTTCCTCCAACCGGTCTCACAATTGCTGAATCATCTCCAAAAGGTCACATCTCCGACCCTTCCCGTGACATTGAATCAGAAGGCTCCTTCAGAGCTGCCTCTCCTCGTGCTCCTGCCAGCCAGCATTCCAAGGAAAATAAAGCACAAAAGCTGCTCTCAAGTCCCTACAAGGCCTGGGGTTGTGTGAGAGGAACCACGTGGAGAAATCTCAGTGCTCCAGGCAGGATTTTCCACCTTGGTTCCCATGACCTTCTCCAAGAGGGAAATGTGTGCTAAATGGAGCTGCTGGAGCTTGGATTTCATGGCTGTAAAGGATTTATTCTGGAATTGGAAGGATGAAGCCTGTCCTAACTCCTGTCAGGCATTTTCAGGGATATCCAGATGATGGAACGGGAAGCAAATCCTCATTTAGTGGCTGAACTCGATGGTTGGAGAGCTTTGCCTACCCTGATGATTCCCCAATTCTGTCCGCAGATGACGCCAGGCTTGGAGCGTTTTCCAGAACTTTGGGGCTTGGAAGTCAGGCTGGAAAGGTCAGCAGCTGGAAAAGGGCGAAGGAAAAGCTCTGCATGAAAGAGTGACACCCAAAAATTTCACATCTGAGAGAATCCAAGGATGCAGCAGTTCTGCAGAAAAAAAAAATCCTGGGAATGAGGGTGGATCACAAACTGAATATAAACTGACAGCATCTTAAAATAAAGGGAAATATCCCAAAGGCAGAAACCATTCCTGGTTCTTCTCCCTGCATTTTGGGAACAAGACAGAGGTGAGAGCAGGTCCAGAAAACATGGAAAACATCCCTGCGCTGCAGGAAGATGGAGAAGAGGTATAAAAACATCTAATAACACAGAAGGTGTCAAGGAAGAGGAAGGGAGGGATCCGATCCCTGTGCTCACTTTGGAGCGGGGAGGAAATCCTGGGTTTGCGTTGCAGTTACGGAGACACAATTTAGACACGAGCAAAATCCAGTGCTGCAGGTAATTCCCTGCTGGAATAGCTTGCCTGGGGGTTACGGGTGGAATCTGGAGACTTTTGAGGTTACACAAACACTGCCAGGAATGGTTTAGGGAGAGCAGATCCTGCCTTGGAGTGGGAGGTGAACCAGATCAGTGTCCCTCAACTTTTTCCATGGAAGGAGCATCCAATCTCCTGGAAAAGCAGAACCGGAAACGCCTCATGTGGCCTTGCCACAGCGGCTTCCCTTTATTTGGTTTTCCAAATAAAGATTGGATTAAACTTGGGATGCTCACTGTTTGTTTAATTCTTCCTGATTTTACTTGCATGTATCCAGGGATTTACATTTTCATTTTGTTATTTTTTCCCTTTGGTGCCACAGGACACCTTTGATGCCCCCCAGGGTGTTGTGGTCCATAAAACAGAGGCTGAGAAAGGAGGAATGAGGTGACCTGAAGGGATTTAATTTCTGTTTCTGTGCACCTGACAGGAGGGCTCAACCAGGCAGGATTTGGGCTTTGCTTCCAGGGAATAAAGGACAGGACAAGAGGGAACGGCCTCAAGCTGTGCCAGGGGAGGCTCAGGTTGGATATCAGCAGGAATTTCTCCATGGAAAGGGTGGTCAGGTGTTGGAAGGGGCTGCTCAAGGAGGTTTGGAGTCCCCATCCCTGGAGGTGTCCAAGCAAGGCCTGGACGTGGCGCTCAGAGCCCTGGGCTGGGGACAAGGTGAGGATCAGGCACAGTTGGGACTGGATGGTCTTGGAGATCCTTCCCAACCTGAATGATTCTGGGATTCTGTGTTTTATACTCCTGCTTTTCCTTCTGTCACCTCTCTGTGTGGAACTGAGCCCTTCCAGGATGGTGGCCACCAACCACGTTCTTGGGGACACCTCTGCTCACGTTGCAATTAGCACAAGAACACCGCCCCTAATTTTGCTGATAATAATTGATCTTTCCATGGCTGGATTGTCCCTGGCCTGGTTTTCACCTTTAGCACCGTATCAAACAAATTATCCTGACAGGGTTTATTATTATTTTAAACCTTTTACAGGGGAATCACAGAATATTTGGGTTGGAAGGGACCTTAAAGCTCATATCATTACACCTCCTGCCATGGGCATAACCTTCCATTATCCCAGGCCTCACTTCCAAGAGGAGATTCCCAGGAAGACTATGAGGAAGGGAAAGTGGCCTGGTGACAAGAAGGAAACGTTGCACTGTCACCTGCCATGGGGTCAGCTCCTGGGTGAAGGGCTTGGAGCTTTAAGGTCCTTCCAACCCAAGTCTTTCCATGATTCTCTTGTAAAACATCAGTGTTTTTCTGTAACTACAGAGGGAAAGGTGAAACCAAACAGATCCCAGAGGAAAGTTCCTAATAGCTGACAAAGAGCTGCTTGGCAGCAGAGATATTTGGGATTTGGCTGGGTGGATTCAGGTATTTTATGGATATCAGGTGCCTTGTCTGCTTCTCACCTTCCCACCCAGCTCCTGGGTCTCCAACAAATCCTCTTTGCAGGACTGAGAGAGGAGGGCTGGGGCGGGAGGGGAAAATCGTTTGTCTTCTGGAAAATCCATTCCTGCTTTTGCCGAGCACGGGGATCCCAGCCTGGGCTGGAGATGAGGGTTGTTGTGTCCCTCTGCAGTTGGAGGCAGCAAAACCGGCAGTGTCCTGCAGCACAGGGGCCTCTCTGGGCTCTCCCTCCATGCCAGGCTTCGTTATTTGTGTGTGTGCACTGATGGATTAATTGCAAACCGATCCAGCACGGCCCGATGTCACACGATCCCCGCGGTGACATTGTTCTGGGGAAGGCCCCGGCGAGGGGAAAAGCTGCGGGGAGAGGGGAAGAGAAGCCAGGGGAATCCAGTCCGACTGGTTGGGCTGCTGAAATCACATCCAAGGGGAGGACCTGTGGAGGAAGCAGCCAAATGTGGGATGGAAACCTGCTCCTTAATGCTGGAAAAGAGACAAATCGTGCCAATTTAACTCCTTGGCTGCTGCTGCTGCTGCTGGGTGTTCCCAGCGCTCCCGATGCTGTGGCACTGGTTTAAATGGAGTTTAAACACAGGCTGAGGATGACATAAGGAATTCCCCCGCTGGGAAAGCCATGGCAGGGTGGGAAGGGTTAACAAGGAGCAGCTCTTCCCAGTCTGCTGGGAAGTGAAGCTGGATTTGTTTTGACTGGTTCACTTAATCTCTTGATGTGGAAGAGAGGGAGCCAGTTACTCTCTTGTCTCCGGAGCTCACACGGAAATTTATCAGCGCAAATTGGTGATGGGGGATTGTTTTAACGAGCAGAGGATGGGGCTGGGATCATGGATGGGGAGCAGAAGTTTTCCCCCTTCATGTGACAGAGAAAACCTTTTACTGCAAGCTGAGTGTGAGAAGGGGACAGGCAAAACCTCTTCTGTGCCACTCTGGTACATCTTTGTCTGATTTTATTCTCAGGGAACATTTCTAAGTCCTAAATCCCCAGGTTCTACTTCAGTTTTCCCTTAATACCCTGCTGAGCATCATTAGAATTGAAAGTTATATGAAAAAACAGGGATTAAAAAAAGGGGACTATTCCTTAATTCACTGTGTCTGAAAAGACAGGGAGCTTTTTCTATTTGGCTTTTCATCTCTCCAGGATCTCAGGAATGCCAATCCCACACTTTCTTCACTCTGACCTTCTTGAAGGTCTTGCAGAAGTGTCTGTGAGAAAGAAAAGAGCTATTTGCTTCCTGGAGTTTATTCTCCAGCACTGGAATTCATCCAAGGGAAAATAAATAAATAAAGAAGGAGTTCTTCAAAACGATCAGGAAAGAAAATGTTTCTCAATTGCCTTCATCTGCAAAGTGCATTTTAAATTATTATCCTGCCAGCCCTCCATTTGAGCACAGATTTGGGGTGGGGAGGAAGCAGAGGAAAAAAACCTAAAAATCTGCATTTCTAATCTGTTTCATTCTGACAGGGAAAAGAAGGGAAACTGGACATGAAACCATTTATTTACCTCTTATAATAAAAAAAAATACTCTAAGAAGATTTTTCCTTACCATTTTAATGTTAAATATTTATATTTATATTTATATTTATATTTATATTTATATTTATATTTATATTTATATTTATATTTATATTTATATTTATATTTAATTTTTGGAGGTCACATTTAACAAAGGACTTAAATGTCCCTGAAGTTAAATGCAGACAAGGATTAAATGCAGAGATGTGACTTGCAGAGAGCAAGTTGGGAGCTGTGGAGAGGTGGCTCCAGGGAACAGCCCTGAGAAGGAAATAAACTCGGAAAAGCAGCATTCCCCAACAAGAGGAATTCCCCAAACAATTCCGTTTACCCTTTGAAAACTTTGAAAACCTTTCCATTTTCCCTTTCTCCCTGGGAAAAGGAGGTGAGTTTGGGTCAAGGCTGCTCTTGCTGTGCTGAGGAGGAGTTTCATGGAATTCCAGAGATTGGGTTGGAAGGGATTTTAAAGCTCATCCCATTCCAACCCCTGTCATGGCAGGGACACCTTCCACAATCCACAATCCCAGGTTGCTCCAACCTGGCCTGGGACATTCTAGGTGTTAAAAATGAAATTAGAATTTTGACAACTAGGTCCTTTGAGTTAACAGCAGTTTAGTACGAGAATACAATTTAACAAAAAAAATACAATTTATGTATATAATTTTCCAGTAATTAAGTATGATTAAAGCATAAGCAAAACCTACCGGGGTACAGAGGGGGTTTCCCACCCTGCCTCACGTACAAAACAAAGCACTTCAAGCTAAGCTTATATACTGTATGCTTATACACATTCATTAATGTTTCTCCTAAATTTCCTCCTATTTCAGATTTTTTTGACTTTATGTCTCTTTTCTTCACGGCGCATACCTTACTTGTTGCTAGGGGGTCTTCAGTCTTCTTTTGGGGGTCTTTTGGTGAAGGCTTGTCCTCTCTTCCTGTCATTTCCATAACCTTACAGGTTTGCATGTGTGTACTAAGCGCTGTGTTATGTAAGTCTACTAATTAGTCTTACATTTAATAATTTTTAGGCCCTATGCCTAAAGTCATTCTAATTTTGTCCATCTCAAGGCCGTTTTCGTCTTGGGACATCACTTCCAAATTACATCCTGTACCTCAATTTTAACATGTAACATCTGCAAAGCGGTACATCTGCCTTGTAACACTGATTCTTTTGATTGCTTCTAATAATAACTTTCCAAATAGTTACAATTAAGTTAGCACTAATCAATTCTATTTATTACATAGGAATGGGGCAGCCACAGCTTCTCTGGAATTCCATTCCAGGGCCTCCCCATCCTCACAGGGAAGGATTTCTCCCTAATATCCCATCTAAATCTCTCCTCTGGGAGTTTAAAACCCTTCCCCTTGTCCTTTTACCACACACTCTGGTAGAAAAGATGAAGAAAAACACACATTCCCCCTCAGAAAATCCCTCAGGGAGGGAGCCCCCCCAACCATCCCACCCTGTGCCTGCCGTTCCCGCTGGGAATCCTCGCTGCTCCTTCCACCATCCCGGAGCTCTTCCTGCTCCTTTCACCATCCCGGGGCTTTTCCTGCTCCTTCCACCATCCCAGGGCTTTTCCTGGCTGCTGGCACCTGGGCTTTGCAGGTTTTTAGGTCTGGAGCCAGGTGGCAGCGGCTTGTGGGCATGAGGCCGATCTCCTCCCAGGAGATGGCTGCTGACAGGGCCCTTCCCAACCCCGGCCTGCGCCACCTTCCCTCCCACCCCAGCTTGCTCAGCTCTGCAAAGCCATCCCTGCTGCCCTGAGTTCCTCCCACACGGATTCCATCCTCCTCTTGAGGTACCTGCCATAAACCGTGTTATAATCTTTGTGACTCTGCTGCCACCGCGGATTTTTCCCCCGCGAGGAAAGCTCGGTTGGTTTCCCTCAGCTCCGCCTCTCGTGGTGGGCCAATGCAGTGGGACTGTGAGGAAAAATTACTTTACAAACCGTGAGGCGCTCTGAGATTGCAGTGGTGGGGGCTATGGAAGTGTCAGGGGAGAAGGAATCAGCAATGAATTCATCCTTGGGGCCTGCTCCTGTAAAAACCCATCTGAGTCTCCTCCTTTCCGTGAGGGAGGCCAAGTCCCGGAGCCGGTCCCAGCATCGTGAGTGAGTCCTGGCCTAGGCTGCCCTGCATCCTTTGAGGGTTACAAATCATCCTGTGGCTTCAAAGTTCCTTTTCATGCATCCATTCCATTTGTTCCCAGCGCTCTGCTCCCTCTGAGTGAGTCAGAAGCTGCTGCTCATGCAATTTCCCTCGCCTTGTTTTATTTTAAGACGCTGAATCTCCGGTTTCTCTGCACCTCAAACTCCCATTTTTAATTTTTTTTAATTTTTTTTTTTTTCCTTCCAGTTTGACAAGTGGACAGATGGTCAGAGGAGGAGGATCCTGGTGGACCTGCTGGAACGCTGCTCCCTGTCCCAGCAGAAATTCTGTGCCAAGCAGCTCGAAGCCCGAGTCCCCACCGAGGCCGTCGATTTTACCACCAGGCTCCCTCGAGTCCTGTCCTTGTACATCTTTTCCTTCCTGGACCCACGGAGCCTCTGCCGATGTGCACAGGTTAAAAAAAGCCAGCACCTTCCTGAGGTTCAGAAAGCCAGGTCAAAGCAGTTTAAAAACAAAAATAAATAAAGGAAAATACTGCTTTTTTTGGTGAGGACAAAAGGTCTTCTGACTTGGCATGCCAAATGCTTAGTGATGCTCCTTCCTCGGATCCTAAATTAAGCCAGATTGGCTAAGAATCGTGGAAGTGAAGAATAATTTTAAATACTCAGTTCTTAAGCATTTTAAAAGTGATATTTTCAAGTCTGATTATTCCTAGAAGGGAAGCCTGGTACTTCCTGAGAATCAGATTCCTCTGAAACACCTTGCACTATGTGCAGAGCCCTTAATTCTTTGAGAAATATTGGCTTGTGCTTTTGCAAAGTACAACACTTGATCCTTTAAGGAAAACAGAACCATTAAAATGCCTGAGAGTCAAGTGTTGGATGTGGGGGAGCAGAAAATTACAGATGGGCTTTGGAGCAAAATGATTAAGACTCCAAAAATCTGTTTGCATGCCACAAAATGCTGTGAGATGCTGCCCGAAGTGGTTTTAAATTAATAAGTTTCATTTTCAGTGACATTATTGCTGCGCTAATGTAATATTCCATGTTATTTAAGATGATATAATAATCTCAGCTTGGCTAAGCCTTGCTTTAGTAACTTTCTCCAGCATTTCATGTGGATGCAACTCAAACTCTCCATGCTCAGGCAGGGAGACAATAGGTTAGAAAATTACTTAGAATCACAGAATATCTTGAGTTGGGAGGGCCCCACATCATGAAAGGATTAAATGGTTTAATCAAAGGTTTAAATGGAGCATTAACAGAGCAGAAGAATTGAATTTGTTCAAGGATAGGTGGGAATTACATCCTTGGCACAGAAATCCAAAATCTGGAGTGTTTTAAACCCCAAGGTTTTCAGCTGGCTGGGAATTCACAGGTGAGCTGGCACTGGAAGTACCTGTCGGAGCTGGATCAGCTGTGGATGCTGAAGTGCCTGCGTTTCGGGTGGTTCATCAACTTCTGCCCCACGCCCTTCGAGCAGGGCGTCTGGAAAAAACACTACATCGAGATGGTGAGGGAGCTGCGCGTCTCCAGGCCCAAGGTACGGCCCCGCCTCGTGCCAGGAGTTTCACCTTTCCTCTTTCCCAGATTCTGCACTGGTGCGTGACTCTGAATTCCAGATTGAGTGTTAGCAAGTTCCCAGTTTAGTCAGACAAAACAATCAGACAAAACTGGGGACACAATCACAGCTTCAGGCCCCAAAAAAGTACAGACAGCAGTGAATTTATGGGAGCAAACTGGGAGGATGGGACTTCATGAACAATAATAATATAATAATAATAATTGGACAGTTAATCCCAATATGGAAATGGGCCAAAACTTATGAAAGTGTGGAAACTCATGACTCAGAGTCCATCTGAGGCATGGCTAGGCTCTTGTGCTGCCCAAGGTGTATCCTTTGAAGGCTTTTTTAATAAACACCTACTTTATTTCTGTAACTCTGTCTAGTTTCTGTTCCTGGTAGCCTCTCCAGGCACCTCCTCCACGGGTGTTTGTCCCCATTGGGAAAACTGGGGGGTCTGGCTCCCAGCCCCTCTGCCTCTTGCTCTTTTTGGGATCCTCCTGCCCTGAATTCAAAGCTCAGCTCTTTAATTTAGAGCAGAGTCTCCCTCAGGCTCTCTGTGGTTGATAGAGAGAAGCTGATGCATCTCAACAGCAACTCAGCTCATCTTAATATGGATTATAGGGTGGTGACAAGCGCTGCCAGGTGCCTCTTTCTGTCCACTGACCATAATGGAACCTGCAAAGACCAATTTTGAGTTAATCCCCAATTATTATAACTCAAAATTTAGCCCAATCTGATTCTCCTCATAGGCTAAAACTTATTTTCTTCTTTCCATCTCTCCAACTAGACTCCTTCCAAGGACGAGTTCATCGTTATTGATGTGCAGCCAGTAAAAAGCAGCGTCCCAGAGAGGAAACTTTCCGTGGCAGGACTGGGGACAGCCAGGGGGAAAAAAGCTCTCCCTCCTTGGCGCTCATCCGACAGGAACCCCACGGACACCATCCGCTACAACTACCTGGACAACTACGACCCCATCGAGCAGGCCAGGCAGGCGTAAGAGCTTCACCTCTTTTCCTTTCCCCCTGGCACAAGATTTCCCATGTCCTGTGCAGGCTCACACTGCTTTTTCTGGTTGCAAACCCGCTTTCCTGCTATTTTGGCTTTTTTTTTTTTGTGGAGGGATTGGTTTTGGTTCAAAGCTGCCACTGCTTTGTGTCATTTCTGCACGGCTCGTCAGGCTGGAACTCCTGGGGGATGTTTCAGAGCTGGAACAGGAGAGTTTTTTTAAAATGAAGCTGCCAGGCTGAGAGGAATGTGTGGGTTTTGCAGGGCAGAGGAAGAATGAATGAATTGTGATGAAATATAATTCTATCGCTCCCAGGATCTCCTGGCTGACAGGAGGCTGGGATGATTGAATTGCAGGGCAGGTGTAAGAGGATGTCAGAGCATGGAGGTGATGAATGGCATTTGTGTCTGCACTGCCAGGATCCATCATTTCCTGGGCTCGCAGGATTATCCACATGGAAAAAAAAAACCCAAAAAACGGCATTTCCCTCCCAGAGCTGAGTTTTGCACATTGATCTGTGTTAGAACTGCCACAGGTTTTCCTTTGCCACCTCTGGCATCAGGGATTTTCCAAATCTTAGATCCAGGGTCAGTTTTCTGTGCATTAACAAGCCCAGGGAGGGTGTGAGAAGAGGTTTTTTTTGTGTGAATCCCTGGAAACGCCACCTCTGACGCTTCCCAGGGGTCACCTCAGCCCAGCTGGTGTGGAAAGGGTGACGCTGTCATTAACCCAAGCCTGGCAAAGAGGCAACAGATCCCATTCACCATTCCCTGGGTCCTGTGGGAATCCACGGACTCGCCACGCCGAGCCTGCCCGGAGCGGGCGATTCCTCTCCGCCGTGCCAACAAAAACCTTGGGAACCGCCGGAGCCACGACGGAAATCACCCGGGTTGCGTTTGAGTAAATATCCAACAGAGCCAAGATTATCCCTGCACCCAGGAACAATCAGCCCAGGAATTACCCCAGCCAGGGATTGTTTGGCCAAGCACTCTCGCAGCCCTTTCCCAGCGTGATTAACTCTGCCGGACCCACCGCTCCTCCGGGATGTTCCACAGAGCTCCCCGAGCGAAACCCTTTTATGATTCACGTTTTAATCCGCGTCCCCTGCTCCTTGGATACTGCACTACTTCAAAGAGCTTCCCAGTTTCCACCTCACCCTCTTTCTGTGGGATGTTTCCCAACCCCAACACCACTTCTGGGTCGTGTTCTTTGAGGCTTTTAACTGAGTATTTTCACCAAATGCTTCCTGCTGCAAACGAACGTCCTGGTGTTATTTTCCAGCTGCGCTCAGTGGTTTTGTGTGGAAGCTCCCAGAGGTTTCTGTGAGGTTTAGGGTTCTCCTGTGCCATCCCTGTGAGGTTTAGGGTTCTCCTGTGCCACCAAAAAAGCGGGACAAGCCATGTTTGAAGAGTTTAAAAGTGGCGTGTCCCAATGCCGAGCTGTGGATGCGACCGAGAACCAGGTGAAAACAATTCACCTGGAATAAAGAAACAGTAAATAATAAATCCACTCCCTGTTTGCCTCTCCCAAGCGAGATCCCAGCCTCTCTCCGTCTGTGGAGAACATTTTAATGCCGAGTGTTCCTGCAAATCTGCCATTTATCCGTAATTACAGAGGATTATGGAGAGGAGAGAGAGGAATTCTGTGAGATTCTCCAGTTTATCAAGGATCTGCCTTTAATATCACTTAAGCTGCAGGTAATTGCTGGTGTTCAGGCTCATCTGTGCTGATTATTCAGCAGCGCAGGTGCCACGTTTCAGGTGCTGACCCAGCCTCCCACTCCCGCAACCGTGTTCTGGAGCTTCTTTTCCACGGACACTTGGCTGTCCCTTCCCAAAAACTCTGCTGCTGAGGCTCTGTGTTGTGTTCTCCACCTTTTGGGAATGGGAATTCAGCTCTTCAGCTGGATCCCTGGAGCAGGGGGACACCTCTGTCCCTCAGGTTTTGGTGGTGGAGAACATCACCGTGGTCCTGGTGTCCCTCTGGGATGCCAAGCCTTGGTTTGGAGTCTCCCAGGACTCCAAACCTGACCGGGGCTCAGCTTGGAAAGCAGAAGAGAATCCCAAGATAAAAATCTCCCGCCCCGCTGGCGATTTCAGGTTCTCCTTCAGATGAGCCGGATTCCCGGAGCTCAAGGGCAAAACAACCTCTCCTCATGTAAAATGGATGTCAGGAGGAACGAGATCCGTGTAAAACGAGATCCTGAAACAATAGGAGCGTTTCCCGGGGTTTGCCAAAGGGGATCTGGGAGGGGAAATGGTTTTTGCTGCAGTCTGAGGAAAGGACCCGGGGTGAGGCTTTCCTTGAGGACACGAACGTGTGGGAGAAGACACGGCAGAACTCGCAGAAGCTCCAAGTGATGGTGGAGAGAAAAGGACTGGAGGGAGCTCTTCTAGCCCAGCACCTTGACTGGGAAACTGGAAATCCCTGAGCCAACAAAGCCTTTTTTTTTTCCCCACTTGAGTGCCGAGGAAAACCGGAGCTGTGGAGAATTCCTTGTGAATAAACAGGATCAGATCAAAGGAATACCTGACGCCACCATCAAAGCAGTGTGTGAGACGAGTCACTGGCTGCTACCTTGACTCCAAGTTAATCTCCCTAATTTCAGGTTGGATTTTGCAGAATTTAAGAGGCAATCAACCAAAAACAAGTTTTTCCTAATTCTTGGGCCAGGTTAAAACCTCCTCGGAGTTTGACCTCGCTCTGCAGTTCTTTTCTGGTCCAAAGGGAGGGGAGGACTCTGCTGCTCATTGCATCAAGGTGAAATATTGACATTTAAATGGCAGAGTTCGTGGAATTCCAGAACAGTTTGCGTGGAAAGAGATGTTAAAACTCATCCAGTTCCAGCCCTGACACCTCCCACTATCCCAGGTTGCTCCAAGCCCCATCCAACCTGGCCTTGGACACTTGCAGGGATCCAGGGGCAGCCACAGCTTCTCTGGGAATTCCAGCCCAGGAACTCTCCACCCTCACAGGGAAGGATATTTTCCCCTGATATTTAATCTAAATCTCTCCTCTTTTAGTTTAAAACTGCTCATGGAAAAAGTCACTTCTTGTCATCTGAGATGCTGAAGAGTTCTCATCAATTTCTTTTGAGTCATCAGCCGCCTTCTCTCTTCCACAGCAGCACCAAAAGAGCACTGCTGAGAATTCCTAGCAGAGAACTCACCCTTGCTTAGCCAGAAAAAGAGAAATGTGGGACGCAGAACGAGCTACAGTCAATTCTCAGGCAGTGCAGTGGGAATGGAGTCCTCTAAGTGGAAAAACCAAACATATTCTGCATCCTATGAGACCATAATTGGCTCTTTGGCTTTGAAAAACAGATCAATACATTTCCAGACAGCAGCTGGGCGAGGCCAATGCTCACTGGGGAGAACAATTAAACTGTGCCACAGCTGGGAAGTGCCCAAAAAATGGGGTTCGTTTGAAATCTGGATGATCATTGAAACTTATTTTTTTGTTTCTGCTGGATTTCTTTGTTCTCTGCTCAGAAAGGCAGGAGTTTGTACCCTAAAAACTGTGCCCAGGAGCTCAGTGAAAACCCCCCTGGCAGCGTGAAGGGGATGGGACAGAGATCCCATAGTGAATTCCCTGGGAGGCTTTGAGTTTAGTTGGAACAGTGTGGGAAAAGCTTCTCAGTCACTGAGCAGGGAAATTAAGAATAGCAACGATCAGATGTGCAGCCAAGGGAGTGGTGAGGTGATAGGGAAGAGATACAGACAGGGCTGAGTTACAAATTGCCTGGAAGGGGTTATCAAAACCCCTCAATGGAATTATAGCTGTGACTATCGGTGTTGTAATTTATCACAGCGATAAATCGCAAAAATTACTGAATTCTGGTAGGTCTGGTTTGTTTTCTGCCTGAATTGTCCAAGCAGCTTTTTGTTATTAGACTAAAAAAAAATCAAAACAAACAACAACCCTCCAGAGATAATCAAGGAAGGATTTACCTCTCTGGGCACAAAGAAATATTGCAAAGGGGAAGTGAAAGATTTTTATCTAAAGCGTGGAGTCGAGTTAGGAGATTTTTCTGTGGGGCTCTGATCTGCCTACAGAGGCCCGGGAGGGCGTTTCTGTCAGGCCCTGCGTGCGCAGTTCTGCTGGAAGGCATCTGCTGTTTGTCAATAAATCAAAAGATTTGCCTCCCACTCCATGGTGAATAATGAATTCTGATTCCATCCGAGCGCTGGAGCCCCGCCAAGAGCGCGGCCTCGCGCCTCAAGACAGGGCCCTGCTACTTCTCACGACAACAGCCCTGGCTCCTTCCCCCCATCCCCAGCCTTGGGTAATTTATGTAATTTATGGCCATGGGCTGGCTCTAAAAAACAGTTGCATATTGTCCCGGAGTGTTTACCCGACGAGGAAATAATTACTTTCAGTAATTGTTCTGCCAGCGGCCCAGGCCCCGTTTCTGACAAAGAGGGGCTCGCTTGCGTGAGAAGGGCTCGGAGTGGCCCGTCCTCCCGGATCCCCACGCTCCCCTCTCCCTTTTGGGGCTGCTGAAAAGCCAGCCCAGCTCCCCCTGGGCGTGTGGGAATCAGAAAAATCCCCTGAAGGAGGAAAATGGGGTGAGAAACAGCGAGTTCAGCACTGGGGGTGAGACCTGCCGTCCTTTTTCCTCGTCCTCGCTCCTTCTGTTTTCCTGACCGGGAGCTGGGGCTGTGGGGGTGAGCTGACACCACGATTTGGACACCAGAATACAGCAGCAGATACCAAAATTTACAGCAATATTTTACAGGAATAATTTGCAGTAATAATTTACAGTAATATTTTACAGTATTATTTTACAATAATATTTTACAATAATATTTACAGTCACAATATTTACAGTTAGTGCATCATTCAGGATGGAAAACACCTTTAAGATCACCGACTCCAGCCATAACCTGGACACTGCCAGGTCCAGCAAAATGACTGATTCATTCCCAGGTGGAATATTTTGGGTTGAATTTTCTCCCTTGGCTTGTTTGTGTTTATGAACAGGTTGTGGTTTTCCTCAATTTCCAATTTGAAATAATGCTGGATTTGACTTTACGATCCTGGCTTGGGATGAGGGGAATCCTGGACATGTGCTGGTGCTGCATGTGGTGTGATCCTGGTTTTTTATGGGATAAAAGCTGCTTTTAGAGTCCAGATCCACCCTTTATCTCCATGGTTTTGTATTCCTGCTGTGCTTTTTTAGCTGCCCAGAGACACTGGGAGAACCACTCAGAGCTCCTGCTTGAAATTCCCAGATTCCATATCGCGGAATTTGAATGTGGAATGAACGCCTTGGGATAATGAACCTGCCTGAGTGCTTAGAAATAAACTGCCTCAGAGTCTGGATTTTACTCCTGATATTGGAATTAAAAAAAAAAAAGTGGCAACCGGCCACATTCCAGCGCAATTCACTTAATTTTCACACTCTGGAATGTTCCCCTTCTGCCAGTTAATTGTGTTGGTTTTAATAGCAGCTGCACCTAATACCAAAAATATGGAAATACAGGTATGGAACGATTTGGCTAGAAAAACACTGAATAAAAACCTTGCTGGAGGGGTGGCCCCTAGACTTTTTTACACTTCAGGCCACACAGACTTCACTGAAAACTCCCAAATGGATTCAGCTCGACTTCTTTTCTGTGAATTTCCCTAAGGAGCTGTAACATCTTAGGCAGACTTAGCTTAAATCAAGAATTTATCACAACTTAAAAAAAAAAAAAAAAACATTAAAAAAATCAAGTTCCCACCTTCCCCTGAGTGCTGGTAGCCGACTGTGCTCTTTGGGGCAAGATAAAAATTTGTTATCTCGAACCACAATTTTCAGGTGGCAACATCCCAAAGGATTTGGTTTTTATCACCCTGCAGGGCAGCAAGCGCAGGGCATTTATTATCAATAAATTAAATACATTGACAATCAATCAAAAATGAAATACATTTATTGATATCCTTGTGTTCTGCTCTGCAGCAGGAGGAAGGGAGGAGGGCACACCCCGGACCTGAGCCGGCAGGCGGCTGAGAGGAAGAGGAGAGGAGGTCGTGGATCCGCTCAGCTCCGGAAGGTGAAATCCCTGGCAAGTGTCACCAGCGTGTGATTCCAGCACCTGGGGCGGTGTCAGGCACCCCCAGGGATGTTTGAGCTCTGGGTTTTCCCCTCGGGGAAGTCTCAGGGAGGACACCTGGGCAGGAGGAGGACTCAAAGCCCCCCGTGGCATCCCAGACATCGCTGCGGGTGGGAGAGGGACAGTGCTGTCAGTGCAGAGAGTGACCCTGTTATTTATCTGCTCCTCCCTCTCCTTGCTATCCCAAAAACCCCTTTCCATCCTGTTTATAAAATGCTGCCACACTTCTTTTATGTCTTTTATCCCAAAATTCCACAGCCCTGGGTGGCCGCGGTTCGATGTCCGCTCATTCTCCGTGCCCTGAGCCCCAGCGAAACAGCCCCAAATCTTAACACTGAGGGCTCTTTGTGCTCAGGGCTGCTAAAATGGAGCATCCTCCCATGAAAGGAGCCCAGGGAAGTCATTCCAGAAAGCTCCACGGGTTTTGTGGCTCTGGAGACAAATAAACGCCGGGAGCAGGCCGTGCCGACGAGCGTGTCGGGGTTCTGGGAGCGGACCTGGTGTTCCCTGAGCCACGGCAGGCGGGCTGAAAAAGGGTTACAAAAAAAGAGAGGCATTGTCTCCCAGATGGGGAGGCATCCTCCTGACCCAAATACAGCCTTGCGTGTGAGGAAATTAATTCTGGCACTGTTGGAGGGCAGAAAATATCGTTATTTTATATCATTATTCAGCCTCTGGCTTACAGTTTGCACTCTCTGGGGATCGGCGTCCTCACGCGGGTTCAGCCCGCCATCACTTCCCAATTTCGAGTTGTTTTATTGCCAGGCCAGAAGTGAAGTTTTTATTCTTGGCTCAGTGTAAAAAATAAGCAAATTTGGTTTTCTTTCCCTGGGTTTTAGGAAAGTTATGTGAATTCTGAAGTTAATTAGCCCGCAACCCCAATCAGGAAGCGTTTAAGTGATAAAAAATGGGAGAATCGTGGAATTGTTGAAGTTGGAAAAGATCTTGAAGATCATCAGGTCCAACCATTCCCAGCACTGCCAAGGCCAGCACTGATCCATGTCCCCAAGTGTCACTTCCACAGGGATTTTTAGTCCCTCCAGGGATGGCGACTCCATTTTGCCAGCCATAAATGAGCACAGCTCTAAAAACACTAAAACCAAGGTTAAACCAGGCTGATACCTAAGAAAAAAATTTTTTAAAAAATTAAATATAATTAATTCTCTAGGAATAACCCAAAATTAATTTCCATTCCTTATTAAAGGTAGCATTGGGAAACCTGGTTGAAATGAGAGACCTTTGAAAAGGCTCCTATTTAATCAAGTCTAAATAAAGAGGTTTAATGTGCAAATCTTTCAGCAAATCCTTAGAAGAGGAATAGCCCGGGATGAAAGAATAAAAGCCCAAGGCGAGCAAACACTGAGTCAAATGAAAACAAAACCCTCAAACAGATCAATGGTCCAAGTGCAGAGTGTAGGTGAGAATAAAGAATATTACAGCCAACAATGAAGATGTAAAAAAGGGGTTATTAGATGGAGCTCCCAGCTCAGCCAAATTAAGAATAAACACTTAATTAAGGGGGCACCCACTGGCTCCATGGTGAAGAAGAAAACCTGGGAGGGTTTGGAGTTTGTTGCTAATCATGGAAAGCAGAAAATGTGAGCAGGCTCGCTCTTCGTTTGGAATAAATTAAAGTCAATTGGCCCAATTAGAATAAATAGTAAATTAGAGTGAATGAAGTTAATTAGGTTTTGAATGGAGGGCCACATTCTGCCACGTGGAGCCCCCATGTCTGTGCAGGGGGCAGGGAATTCCTGCCCTCTCTTTTTTCCAGGGAAATGCTTCAAGAACACTCCAAGGATGCCTCTCTGACCAGGAGCTGTGATTGCTGAGCCCAGCGCCCTTCCCACGAGTCCTTCCCACCAAATTCCCAAATATTTTTATGGGGAAAGTAAAACTGGGTGGGTCAACATCAGCAAGGAGGGGCTGGGTCTGCCTTTGTCTGCTCCAGACACTGCCCCACCCTCACAGCTGCTCCCAAATTATTTTTAGTCCTCTAAAAATTATTTTTAGTCCTTAAATAACATCTTGTTGACAGGATCAGTCGTCCCCTGCCCCTAAGGTAATGAGATTGCAGGATCTGAAGGCAGGAGTGCATTTTCTTCCACGGCATTTTGGCAGGGAATTGATTTTCTGAGTCAAAATCCCATTTCCAGGGGGTGGGAATAGCCAACAG
Source organism: Parus major (assembly GCF_001522545.3). Lineage (NCBI taxonomy): Eukaryota > Metazoa > Chordata > Aves > Passeriformes > Paridae > Parus > Parus major. The sequence goes on from NC_031770.1 coordinate 111,459,315, forward strand.
GAAAATCCAGGATTCCCAGCACACGGTCCTGTGCAACACATATTTATATTCTACAAACATTACTTGGAATTTTCTTTATTCGCCGTGATAATGTTTGTTTCTCTATTCTTAACAAAAAATTCACATCAGTCAAAAAAAAACCCAAAAATTCCAAGCTGTTCTTTTCCAGAATTTTTATTTTTATTTTATTTTTTGGCATCTTTATCAAGGAATAAACTGGGTTGTTAAGAATTTTTTTTTTTGCTTAATTTTTTGTAAAATAAAAGTTAAAATAAACTTCATCCTTTACATTTTTGAGTCTTCAAACACTGAGCAAGACAGGGGACATGCACAGGGGAGAATTTGGACACTAATTTTATTTATTTATTTTAATTTAATTTTAATTTATTTATTAGTATTTATTTGGGCATATTAATTGCTGTGGAGAATTAATTAATGTGGGCACCAATTTCTAATTGGGTCCTTCTGTCCTTGAGGCAGATTTGCACCACAGCCCAGCTCAAATCAAGCAGATTATGGCTGCAGTTTTTAGGAATCTCATTAAGGGATATAATTTAGGAATAAAGTGTATAGAATCAATATTTATCGATAGTATGCCACAGAATTGATAGAATAGAATTTGGGAATTAAATTTATGGAATGTATAAAATTTCTCAGTGGATTCCAATGTTTATAGTCCCTCTGAAGCTGATGGGATGATGATTTCTCTTCTCTTCTTCTTCTCTCCTCTCTTCTCTTCTCTTCTCTTCTCTTCTCTTCTCTTCTCTTCTCTTCTCTTCTCTTCTCTTCTCTTCTCTTCTCTTCTCTTCTCTTCTCTTCTCTTCT
>NC_031770.1:111460847-111467015 GCF_001522545.3 Parus major
TCCCCAATCCCTCAATCCCATCCCTTCCCGCACCTTCCCTTCCCGCACCTTCCCTTCCCGCACCTTCCCTTCCCTCAATCCCATCCCATCCCATCCCATCCCATCCCATCCCATCCCTTCCTTTCCCAGTTATCCCTTCCTGCAGATCTCCAGCCTGTCCCCAAGCCCCCAGCCCGTCCCACCTGGGCCGCGCCTGAGCTCACTGGGACCCTTCCCGCCGAGGCGCTGGCCCGGAGCTCCCGCTGGAACGCCGGGATCCGCCCGGGACCTGTCCGAGCTCCAGCATCGCGGCCAAGAGGAACCGGAGATGTCACCAGGAGGGACACCAGGTCCTCGTGTGAGTGTGATGTCCCGTCCTCAGCAGGGGCTGTTCTGGGGACAACACCCAAATTATGGAAACGTAAAATCATGGAATGGCTTGGGTGGGAAGGGGCCTTAAATCCCATCCTGTCCCACCCCCTGCCATGGGTACGGACATCTTTTGTTATCCCAGGTTGCTCCAAGCCCTGTCCAGCCTTTCCTTGGACACTTCCAGGGGTCCAGGGGCAGCCACAGCTTCTCTGGGAATTCCAGCCCAGCCCCTCTCCACTCACCTGGCCAGGAATTCCTTCCCAATATCCCATCCAAATCTCCCCTTTCCCAGCGGGAAGCCATTCCCCGTGTCCCTCCATCCCTTGTCCCAAGTCCTCTCCAGCTCTCCTGGAGCCCCCCTCGGGGGGTGGAGGACAAGGAAGTGCTCCAGATGGTGGGAATCCAGGGAATCCAGAGGACAGGGTTTCCAAAAATAAGGAGGCAGAGGGACACAATCCCAAACAATGTGATGCCATTTCAGTCTGGGGTTGGCTCTGGAAGCTCCTCCTGGTGCCTCCTGAAGCTGCTCAGGGTCAGGAAAGCCTTTTTGGGGTCTTTGGGAAGTCCTGGTGGTTCACCTAGGACTTGTCATCAATCCGTGACCGCTGGTGGCTTTTTGTGCAAAAACAGTGAAGAACCTGGAGCGAGCAAAGGAAAAGAGGATTTTGATGGAATACTGTTGGGATTTTAGGAAAGACACTGGGATGGAGCGATGGGAGATCCTACAGGTCAATGATTATCCAGTAATTATTGGTAATCCCATCTCGATGGGAGACGATGGAGCACGTGGAGACCTCCAGCATCCCTTTGGATCTCCCAAGCCTTGCGTTTTTAGCAGATCCATGGGTTCACCTCCATGAGGAGGATCCACAGTGCAAACCAGCGATCCCAAATCCTTGTGACCAGAGAAAGGACCAGGGACGAGGGATGAGACACCAGGAAAGCACTGGAATGTTTGGATTGGATTGAAATTGGTATCAGGAAAAGGCTTGTCCAAGCCCTGGCACAGCTGCCCAGTGGTGGAGTCCCCATTCCTGGTGGGATTTAAAATCCACGTGGATGTGGCACGTGGATCCGTGGTGGCCATGGCAGAGATGGGGGAATGATTGGACTCGATGTTCCTGGGGAACTTTTCCAACCTTAACGATTCCATGATTCCATGAATGAGGCCTAAGGAAAGCACAAGTGGGAAGCAGAACATGAACACATCCTGGCCACAAAAACACCAGGATCAGGCTGGAAAATCCCAGGGAATTCCTGCAGGGATGGGATCTCCCAGGGAGGGTTACTGGTGGAGGATACTGGGACAGGCCGGGATGTGCCAAATCCCATCCAGGAAAATGAGAAACTGTGGAAGAGGAAGGGGTTAGGAGGGAAAGAATCTCCAGACACCGCTGCTGAGGTAAATGATCCCTGAGGGATTGCACCTGGATTAGGGGCAGTTTTTTGGGAATTTTTTTTTTGGTATCAGAGAGAGACAAATCCTATCATAATTCCATCAGTGACCTCTCCCAGACCTCTGTGAACTCCAGCAGGCTCTTCCCAAAGTAAACATCCCAATTTTGGATCCAGCTCCCACCAGGCTTCGCCAGGCCGTGTTTGCAGGATGTCAGGAAGGGACGGAAAAAGAGAAAATGTTTTGATTGATGATTATTTTCCTGTAATGAGGTCACGAGCAGGAATAATCTTCCCACGCAATCCAGATTTGGAATGGTACTTGAGGTATCAAATGCCACAAGGATTGGCTGAGCACTTAAATACGTTTAGAGTCTGAATTCTCTGAGTTCATCTGAAATCTCTAAATTAGTCTGATCCTTATAATTTCTCTCTCATGCAGCCCCTCCTCTGTTTGAGGCTCAGCCCTGGCACATTCCTTCATCCAACCAAGGATCCGACACGGAATAAGGGAGGATCCAGGGTATCCTTCATCCAAGCAGAAGAGAAATTTATCCACCTCCCCCTGGGGAAACGACAGGAAAGTTCCTGCTGGGTTTGGGATCTGAACCTGTTTCCCCATAGCTGGTGCTGCATTCCCTTTTCCTCCCGGATACATCCGGAATTCCCAGAATTTTCCCCATGGAGACGCTTCCTTAGATCCTTGCCAGAGCTGCTGGCCCTCATGGGAGGTTGCCTGTGGATCATTTGGACATCCTGGGGCACATCCCATGAAAAACCTGGAGACAGAATTCCTTTCTGGGGTTAAAGCAATTCCATCTTTCCCACTTAGCGAGAAGGAAATCAAATCCCACACTCCGGCTTTGCGCCTGGATCAGCGAGGAGCTGGAATTCGTCGTTTACGAGATTGGGAGTCCCCTGCCCTCCCTCTCATTGGTCTTTCCTGCGGTTTTCCCAGAATTCCCAGCAGAATTCCCAGAAAATGGAACAAAGAGCAGTTTTTTGAGGATCAGGGGATTGAAAGCACGAAAGGACTTTAATCCATCCCAGAGCGCTGGCACAAAACAGAACCTTTCCACGCTTCGGGAAGCGCAGGAATCCTCAGCATCTCCAGGCAAAAATCACATTTCAGAGGAAATTCCAACCAACCAATCATGGAGCCACGGAATTATTAAGGATGGAAAAGACCTTTTGGATCCCCAAATCCAGCACCACACCCACAGCCTTTCCAGGAATGGCGATTTCCATTCAGTGGAATGAGGATTCCATTTTTTCCATGAAGAAATTGCTCCCAATATCCCACCTCATCCTCCCCTGCTGCAACTCGAGGCCGTTTCCATGTGGATTAGGAGGAAACTTTATGCAGGATTACATAAAATTACCCAGGAGAACAGAATGACGGATTTTGATTAGGAAAGTGAAATTTTGGGAATTTAAAGTGAGGTAGAGCAAACCAAAACATTCCCTGGAATTTCAAATCCTTCCTCACCAGCCTTTATTTTTATTTTTTTATGTAGGAAACCAAGTTCAACCAATTGCTCTGTGGGTGCTTCCTTGGCTTCCTAAATCCAAGCTTTTGTTTTTTGGGTTAGAGGGTTAGATCCACATCCCAAACACAGAAATCATGCCAGTGGTTTATCTTTTCCCAGCAATTTTCCCTGGAATTGTACAATTCCCAGGATCTGAGTGGGTGAGTCTTGGACAGGCTCTGCACCTTTGCTGCATCTTAAGCGCTCACTGCGCATTTTAAAGCTTAAACCTTCTCTGATTTATAATTTTATATTTTTTTTTTGTATTTATGATGCTGTAAAATAATAAAAAGAAATGTCCAGGAAGGTGTCGAGCCAAGCCAATTATCCTTGGAATATCATCAGACCTACAAAAACCCCGTTGATCAGAATAAAATCAGATGTGCTTACACTGTCTGTAAACATATTTTACATCATTCCTGAGGTCAGGAAATGGGCTGGAATTCCAAATGGAGAGGAAATAAAAAATCTCCATCAGCTGCCTGGGGTGGTCTGAGCCCCACTCCAGGGCGCGTTCCCAGATAAATTCCCAAACTGCAGGGTTGTGCCTTCGGAGACGCGCGTTTCCCTGCCCTGCTCGGCGTTTCCAGGTCCTGCCCGACTGGAATCGGCCCCAGCCCGGGATTAAAGGCGCCTCTCCAAGCCCAGGGACCGCTGGATCAGCTCCAGCCCCGCTCAGATGTGGGGAAGGAACCTCTGAGCCCACCTTTGCTACCCCAAAACTCCACCCGCACTTCCCCGGTGCTCCTTGCCCCGGGGGAATGCCGGGGTTTGGAACTCGGGAGCCAAACCAGAAGTTTTCCTGATTATTCTGAGCTGAAGAAGGAATTTAGGGAAAGAAAAACATGTAACTTTGGTGGGTGGGAGGATTTTTGGGAGCGCCCAGCTGGTGTGGAGAGGTGGGAGATGTTCTCTCCTCCTCCACGGGTAGGTTTGTGATCCACCAGAATCCAGGGATTGACCAGGAAGGGCTGGAATTCCCGGATTTGGGAGCTGGTGGCATCAGCCAGGCCCTGGCAAACAGCAACAACCAAACAGCTGCCAATTCCCCAAACCAGAGCCGGGGAAATCCCCGCCTCCAGAAGCTCACGGGAGTTTTAGAAGTCACTGGATTTCCACAGAAGAATCCCGAGCCGGTTTTATAGGATTGCTGTGGAATTTGGGATGCACGAGACCGCAGGAGACCTCTGGTCCAGCCTCCTGCTCTGGGATCAGGCAGATCCTCCCGAGGAGGACGGGGCACAAGTGCTGCCCTCACAATGTCCCCATGGTGACCCTTCAGCAGTCAGGGAAGATCCTGAGCTGGAAGGATCACCAATTCCAACCCCCGGCCCTGCAGGGACACCCCGGAATTTTGGGGTTTTTTGGGGGGAAACCCGGGGTTTTGGGGGCATTTTAGGGTTAAACCCCGAGTTTTGGGGGGGAAAACCTGGGTTGGGGGGGATTTTGGGGGGAAAACCCAGGGTTTTGGGGAATTTTGGGGGGGAAACCCAGGGTTTTGGAGGGGTTTGGGGAGTAAAACCTGGATTTTGGAGGGGCTTTGCCCATTAAACCTTTTCCCAATAAACCTTTTCCCAATAAATCTTTTCCAGATAAACCTTTTCCCAATCAATCTTTTCCCATTAAACCTTTTCCCGATAAACCTTTTCCATATCAACCTTTTCCCATTAAAACTTTTCCTAACAAACCTTTTCCTAACAAACCTTTTCCCAATAAACCTTTTCCCAATAAACCTTTTCCATATAAACCTTTGCCCATTAAACCTTTTCCAGATAAACCTTTTCCAGATAAACCTTTTCCAGATAAACCTTTTCCAATAAAGCTTTGCCCATTAAACCTTTTCCCGATAAACCTTTTCCAGATAAACCTTTTCCCAACAAACCTTTTCTCCATAAACATTTTCCAGATAAACTTGTTCCAAATAAACCTTTTCCTAATAAACCTTTTCCCAACAAACCTTTTTCCATTAAACTTTTCCAGATAAACCTTTTCCCATTAAACCTTTTCCCAACAAACCTTTTCCCAATTAGACTTGGTAGATCTTTCCAGACTTTCTACACAAATTCAAATCACTCCAACCTGGCACATTTTGGGCTCTGATGGCAACAAATGGCTCCAAACTCTGCAGCTTTTTCATCTTTATACTTAATTTATCCAATTAACAATAGACACATAAATTATTTTTCTTAATGACTCATCACCTGTGTGTTGCACTATGATATTTTCTAATTAATTAATTACTACTACCCAACAACTTCTAGAAGAAGAAAATGAAGAAGAAGAAAGGAAAGAGACAATACTTTAAATTTTCTATCTTGTCTTCTGCTTTCTAAATTAACTTTGAATTTTTTCACCCAGTGACTTAAGAAAGCTCTTTAATCTACACACTCACACTTTCAGCTTTTTCATTTCACAGTTGTTTTCACGTATCACCATGAAAACATGGCCATAAATTTCATTTTAGATGAAATTCGGTGTTCTGGATCTCAGAGGCCGGCATTGGAGCCCAGGCTCTGCTCCAGGGGGATCCAGCACCAGAGGAACGGGCAGGGATTGATCCCAGCAAGTTCCAGCTGGACATGAGGAAGAACTTTCCCCAGCACTGGTTGTCCAGAGAGGGAGCGGAGCCTCCTCAGCGGGGAAATCCCAGCTGCCGGTGCTCTGGGATGGCCCTGCTGGAGCAGGGAGGTGGCAGCAGTGACCCAGGGCGGTCCCTCCCAGCCTCAGCCATCCTGGGCTTCGGACAATTCCCTGATCCGGGATGCTGGGGCTGCGGGAGTCTGAGGTTCTGGGGCTGTGGGACTCCGTGACTTGGTGATTTTACGAGTTTGTAATGCCACGATTCTCTGATTCCATGATTCTCTGATTCTCTGATTCTGGGATTCTGTAATTC
>NC_031770.1:111468335-111468658 GCF_001522545.3 Parus major
ATTCCATGATTCTGTGAATCTGAAATTCCATGATCCTGTAATTCTGTGAATCTGCAATTCTGTGATTCTCTGATTCTGGGATTCTGGAAGTCAGTGATTCCATGAATCTGCAATTCCATGATTCTGTGGTTCTGTTATTCTCTAATTCTGTGAATCTGCAATTCCATGATTCTGTGAATCTGTGAATCTGTAATTCCATGATTCTGTGGTTCCATGATTCTGTGAACCTGAAATTCCATGATTCTGTGATTCTGTGACTCTGTGATTCCATGATTCAGTAATTCTGACTCTGTGATTCCATAATTCTGTGATTCTGTGATTCT
>NC_031770.1:111469539-111471194 GCF_001522545.3 Parus major
CCCAAGACCCGTTTTTTCCCCCCAAAACCCGTTTTTTTCCCCCAAAACCGTTTTTTCCCCCAAAACCGGGGCGCGCTCCCCGCTCCGTTGCGCTCTGGCGCCCCCCGGTGGTCACTGCAGGAACTGCAACCCCTTAGTTACGCCTCCCTCCTCTCGCGCTTTACGGCCCTTTCGCGACGTCTCGGGGCGGCGTTGCTTTACGGCAGCGCGGCGCTCCAGGCCGCGGGATCCGCCGGGATGAAGCAGAAAAGGAAAAATGGGAAAGGTAAAAAAAGCCAAAAAAGAGACGTGAGGGGCTGGAGCGCGTCCGGGGGAGGGAATGGAGCTGGGGGCGGGCGGCTGAGGGAGCTGGAGGGGCTCAGCATGGAGAAAAGGAGGCTGAGACTCGCTGACAGGCCGGGGCTCTCAGGGACGGCGTGAGGGGAAACGTCCTCAGGCCGCGCCGGGAGAGCTTCGGGCTGGAAAACACCAAGAATTTCCTCCTTTAAAAGTCTCTCCAGCCCTGGCACAGCTTCCCGGGGCAGAGCTGGAGTCGCCATTCCCAGAGGGATTTAAAATCCCCGCGGATGTGGCGCTCGGGGACACGCCTGGCCTTGGCCCCGCTCTGCTGAGGCGATTTTCCAACCCCAGCCGTGCCAGCAATTCCCGCTGGTGCCAAACAGCGAAAATCTGATTTTTTTCCCTCTGTTTTTGCCTGGTTGCCGTGTCAGGGGAGCTCAGCCAGGCCGAGCTGATGGTGATGACCATCGCCGACATCATAAAGCAGCTGCTGGAGGCGCACGAGCAGGGAAAAGATGTGGATCTCAACAAGTGAGTGTTTCTGGAGCTGATCCCTGCGGGATGGGCTCGTCCCGCTGACATTTCCAGCTTCTCTCACATTTCCTGCTGATAAAAACACCAGAATCTCTAAATTCTGGCCTCTTTTTGCCTGGTCTCAAATGGGTGGGATTGCTGAAAAAATCCGAGAAACTCTTGTTGTTTTTTTAATGTTTTCCCATCCCTCGCTAGTCCCAAATCCATCGGGGAAAGGAAACATTAATACAGAAATAATATTAAATCGGTTTTTTTAGCAATGTGTCACCCCCAAATTTATGTACAGGAACTTCTTTTTTCTTCCTATTTGTGGAGTAAGAAAACCTGAATTTGTTGTTTATAAAAATTTCTTCCTTTATTTATTTGGAGTAAGAAAACCTGAGTTTGTCGTTTACAGGAATTTCTTCCTCCTTTATTTATGTGAAGTAAAAAAACCTGAATTTGTTGTTTATATTTTTTTTTCCTTTATTTATTTGGAAAAAGAAAACCTGAATTTGTTGTTTATAAAAATCTCTTTATTTATGTGAAGTAAAAAACCCTGAATTTGTTGTTTATAGAAATTATTTATTTGGAAAAAGAAAACCTGAATTTGTTGTTCACAGGAATTTCTTCCTCCTTTATTTATGTGCAGTAAGAAAACCTGAATTTCTTTTTTATAGAAATTTCTCCTCTCTTTATTTATTTGGAGTAAGAAAACTTGAATTTGTTGTTCACAGGAATTTCTTCCTCCTTTTATTTATGTGGAGTAAGAAAACCTGAAATTGTTGTTTATAAAAATTTCTTCCTTTATTTATTTGGAGTAAAAAAACCTGAATTTTTTGTTCACAGGAATTTCTTCCTCC
>NC_031770.1:111473558-111483949 GCF_001522545.3 Parus major
ACCCCAATTTACACTAAAACCACCCAATTCTTCTGATTAAACCCCAATTTACACTAAAACCACCCAATTCTTCTGACCCCAATTTACACTCAAATGTGAAAACATTAAATAATATTTAATAAGGTTAATTAAGGATTCCTATTGCTGGTTTTGTTTTCCTCTTCAAGGGGTTAACCCAAAGATATTTTGGTAGAGGTTAAATAATAATAAAATATAATAATAATAGAGTAAAATAATAAAATTAATTAGAAATTGTTAATAAATTTGACTTAATGAAGAAGAAAATTTAATATTTAATAAACAATAAAAATAAATCTAAAAATAAAATAATAAAAAATAATGCATGAGAATAATAAAATAAATTATATAATAAAGAATTAAACTTAAAGAATAATGAAATTTAATATTTAATAAGTAATAAAAATAAAAAGAAGAATAATAGATATAATAGTAAATAATAAAAATAATCAAAAAGAATGCTTGAGAAGAATAAATAATAAAATAAACAATTTAAATTAATAAAGAATGAAATTTAATGTTTAATAAACAATTAAAAGAATATATAAGAATAATTAATAATAAATAATAGCAAAATACAGTAATATATCATAAATGATAATAGAAAACTATAATAATATATAATAAATAGCAATGAATAAATAATAATGAATAGTAAAATGTAATTATATCTAATGTAAGGTATAAATATGTACTAAAATATAGTGTGTATGATATAATATACACATAATAAAAACCAAATAAATTATATTAAGTGCATAATTAACATTAAATAACTAATAACATGAAGTAAATAAATACAATTATCCCCCAAACGATGCCCCAGCAGCCCCAGCCCTGCAGGAAACTGTTGGATTTTGGTGATTTCAGCGGGAATTTCTGCGATTTCTCCGGCAGATCGCCGTGGTGGCCGTGATGTGCAAACCCCACCGCTGCCCCCACATCAACTTCACGGGCAACATCTGTGTGTGAGTATGGGCAGCCAGATGTGCCAGATGTGCCAGATGTGCCAGATGTGCCCGGGCTGGCCCCCAGGGGCTGCTCCAGGGGGGGATGAATGAGGGACGGGATCAAAGGGAACAACGGCCTCAGGCTGGGCCAGGGGAGCTTCAGGGTGGGTTTGGGGAAAAATTCCTGCCTGGAATTTCCCCCATAGATTTATTGGGGTGATTCAGCCTCATGGATTTATTGGGGTGATTCAGCCTCATGGATTTATTGGGGTGATTCAGCCTCATGGATTTATTGGGGTGATTCAGCCCCATGGATTTATTGGGGTGATTCAGCCTCATGGATTTATTGGGGTGATTCAGCCCCATAGATTTATTGGGGTGATTCAGCCCCATGGATTTATTGGGGTGATTTGGCCCCATAGATTTATTGGGGTGATTTGGCCCCATAGATTTATTGGGGTGATTCAGCCCCATGGATTTATTGGGGTGATTCAGCCCCATAGATTTATCAGGGTGATTCGGCCCCATAGATTTATTGGGGTGATTCGGCCACATAGATTTATTGGGGTGACTCATCCCCATAGATTTATTGGGGTGATTCAGCCCCATAGATTTATTGGGGTGATTCAGCCCCATAGATTTATCAGGGTGATTCGGCCCCATAGATTTATTGGGGTGACTCAGCCCCATAGATTTATTGGGGTGACTCAGCCCCATAGATTTATCAGGGTGATTCAGCCCCATAGATTTATTGGGGTAATTAATCCCCATAGATTTATTGGGGTGATTCAGCCCCATAGATTTATTGGGGTGACTCAGCCCCATAGATTTATTGGGGTAATTAATCCCCATAGATTTATTGGGGTGATTATACCCCATAGATTTATTGGGGTGATTCAGCCCCATGGATTTATTGGGGTGACTCAGCCCCATGGATTTATCAGGGTGATTCAGCTCCATAGATTTATTGGGGTGATTCAGCCCCATAGATTTATTGGGGTGATTTGGCCCCATAGATTTATTTGGGTTATTCAGCCCCATAGATTTATCAGGGTGACTCAGCCCCATAGATTTATTGGGGTAATTAATCCCCATAGATTTATTGGGGTGATTCAACCTCATAGATTTATTGAGGTGATTCAGCCCCATAGATTTATTGGGGTGATTCAGCCCCATAGATTTATTGGGGTGACTCATCCCCATAGATTTATTGGGGTGATTTGGCCCCATAGATTTATNCCCCATAGATTTATTGGGGTGACTCATCCCCATAGATTTATTGGGGTGATTTGGCCCCATAGATTTATCAGGGTGATTCAGCCCCATAGATTTATTGGGGTGACTCATCCCCATAGATTTATTGGGGTGATTCAGCCCCATAGATTTATTGGGGTGATTCGGCCAAAAAGGACAAAACCTTTTCCTCTCATGACCCAAAGCCACCATTCCATGTGAATGGCAATTAGCTGATTAGCAATTTATTTTAATTAAATATAATAATTAATAATGAATTAATAATTAAGAATTTGAAAATTTGAAATTGAAATTTGAAAACCTGAATTTGAAATTTGAATTTGAAAACTTGAATTTGGAATTTGAAAATTTGAATTTGAAATTAGAATTTTGAAAACTTGAATTTGAAATTTGAATTTGAAAACTTGAATTTGAAATTTGAAAATTTGAATTTGAAAATTTGAATTTGAAAACTTGAATTTGAAATTTGAAAATTTGAATTTGAAATTTGAATTTTCAAAACTTGAATTTGAAATTTGAAAACTTGAATTTGAAATTTGAAATTTGAAAACTTAAATTTGAAATTTGAGAATTTGAAATTTGAAAATTTGAATTTGAAATTTGAATTTGAAAACCTGAATTTGAAATTTGAAAATTTGAAAACTTGAATTTGGAGTTTGAAAACTTGAATTTGAAATTTGAAAATTTGAATTTGAAAATTTGAATTTGAAATTTGAAATTTGAAAACTTAAATTTGAAATTTGAATTTTGAAAACCTGAAATTTGAAAATTTGAATTTGAAAACCTGAATTTGAAATTTGAATTTTGAAAACATGAATTTGAAATTTGAAAATTTGAATTTGAAATTTGAAAATTTGAATTTTGAAAACCTGAATTTGAGATTTGAAAACCTGAATTTGAAATTTGAATTCAAAACCTGAATTTGAAAACCTGAAAACTGAATTTTACCCTGAATTCTCTTCCTCCTTTCAGCTCTGTTCACCTGAAATCTGACCTTGGTTGTTTTTTTCCCATCTCTCTGTTTTTAATTTATATTTATAAATTTTATACATTTTATTTCTATTTAAAAAACCAAAATTTCCAAACATTTCCCACCACAAATCCACGAATTTCACTCTGTTTTTATTTCAGCTCCTCTGAGAGCTTTTCCAGCTTGGGCTGCACCAACCCTTGGCCAGCAAATTAATGTGGAGATTCAATAATTAACTTATAACTAACTTAATTAACGATGGCAGATGACTGAGGGAGGAAATAAATGGATTATCCTGGGAAGCAAAGGGATCTGCTCCATCAGGAAAATTCCCTCTAGAATTTTCTCTCTGGAATTCTCTAAATTCATCTCTGAATATTCTGTTTATTCCATAACACATCCCCAAACTCAGGGAAAAAAACAACTCAGCCAAACTTTCTCACCCTCAAAATATTTAAATTCCCAAAATTTCTGGAAAAATGGGTGGATATCCCAATTTTACATCTCTCCATGCCCCCAAAAAAAATCACATTCTGCCTCCAATAAAGTTAGAGAATCACAAAAAACACTGAAATTGTGACTTTTTTTTTAAAAAAAATCGATTTATCCGCATGTAACTGCTGCCTCCCCAAAATTTTGTGGCTGCTCCCTAAAATGATGCAGCATCCTAAAAATATTCATGGGTTTTGCTTCCAGAAAATGGATTTTTCTTCTCACTGGGTTGTTTTAGGTGGATTTAAGGATTTTGCCAGGTCTGAGCTGGTTTTGGAACATCCCATTTTGGTCAAAATGAAATAAAATTAATAAAATTAAATTTAAAAAAAATAATGAAATATTAAAATAAAAATAAAAATTAAAAAATAAAATAAAATTTTAAAAATAAAAATTAAAAATAAAATAAAAATAAAATATTAAAAATCTAAAAAATTAAAAAATAAAATTAAAAAAAATTAAATAAAATTCCTTTTTTTTCGCGCTGTTTGTGAGCTGGGCTCAGCATTCCCGGATATCACAGAAATCCTTGGAATTCTGAGAGTTTAATCCCTGTTTTCTCTATTTTTTATCTTTCAGGTACTGCCCAGGGGGTCCTGACTCTGATTTTGAATATTCCACCCAGTCCTACACAGGATACGAGGTAGGGATGGGAATTCCAGCCTTCCTTAAACCCAGCTTTGCCTTAGGCCGGGCTTTATTCTTTATTTACCAGAACAAACCCAAAAAATAAATACAAAAAACAAAAAATTAAACCCAAAAAATAAATAAATACCAATAAAACCAAAATTTTATAAATAAAAAAACAAAATAAAACCAGATTTTCATGAACTTCAAAGGTTCTGAAGCAGCTCGAGGTCTAGGAGCAAAATTCTTAATTACAATTAAATAATTAACAAGTTACAATTAACAATTAAAATTATAATGTAAGAAAGGTTTTCAAACCCTGGAGCAGAGATGTGGTTTTAATCCAGTTCCTACAGGATTGAGAAAAGTATAAATTTTAGTATAAAAGTCTCCATTTTTTATCTGTTAATGGCTCTGAAATGACATTAATTCCCTTTTTTTCTGCAGTGATCCCTCCCTATTATATTTTACATTTCCAGATATTTTATATATTTTCTATTTTTATTTTATATATTTTATTTTATATATGATTTTTTACATTTCCAAAACGTTTCCTCCCCTCTGGCTGGAGAAAGTTTAAAATCACTTTGTGATTGAATTATTTTCACTGGTTTTAACCAAAAAACTCAAAGCTGTGGGAGGGATGTGAGTAAGGAAATGAGGTAAAATCCAATTTTGGATTAATTTGGTGAAAATTCCTCTCAAATAGGAATTTTACTTCAGCAATTTAAATTTTGTCTCGTGAAGGAAATAAGGAAAAAAAAAATGGGAAGTACCAAGTGAATCCAGGATACAATATTTTATTTAAAAATATTGTTAATAAGCTTTTATTATTTGTTAATTTATTATTATTATTGTTATTATTTTTTTATATTTATATTTATATTTGTGTTTATATCTATATCTATATTTATATTTATATCTATATTTATATCTATATACTTACATTTATATTTATATTTATATTTATATCTATATTTATATCTATATTTATATCTATATTTATATCTATATTTATATCTATATTTATATTTATTTATTATTATTAATAATAGCTGGGGATAGGAAAAATTAGTTTTTTGGGGGATTTCAGTTGAGGAAGTTTAATTTAGAGAATATTTGAAGCCCAGACTGAGTTTAGAGGGAACACTAAAAATGGAATAATTTTGGTGTTTTTAGGCCATCTGAGGGGAACAACATTGTTTCTTTTTAAGAATTTAAGGAGCCAAATTCGTATTTACAATTTTACAGTTTTGGTTTGGGGATTTGGAGGCTTTGGGTCAGTCAGGATTTAAAGTTTTCAGCATGCTGAAAGTTGGATTTTGTTCTTTTGTGCTGTTTTAGGGGGAAAAATGGTTTGTAAAATGAGATTTTTTGGTGTTTTTTTTCAGCCAACATCCATGAGGGCCATCCGGGCCCGGTACGATCCTTACCTCCAGACAAGGCACAGAGTGGAGCAGGTACATTTTTCCTCAAAATTAAAAATAAATCAAAATTAAAATTAGAAAAAAGGAGAGAGAATTATTTCTATTTGTTTTTTTTTATATTTATTATAAATATATAGGATTTATATATAAATACAATGCTTAAATATATATTAATATATCATATATATTAATACAACATATTAAAATTATGTAATACATATTATGTAATAATATGTACTATATATTAAAAATATAAATACATATATTTAAATATAAAATATATATATAAATATATATATATAAATAATATATATATATAGATATTTATATTAAATGTTCAATTTTCCTGCTCTCATTTCCATTAAATAAGTGGTGAGTTTTGAACCTCTCCTGAGATCTCTCCTGTGCAGAATTTTTAAGTAATTTAAATAAATTTTAATAATTCCAAAATAATAAATAAGCAAATAGATAAATAAATAAAAATTCCAAAAGAATAATAAGACCTGATTTTTAATAATAATTCCAAAATTGCTTTATTTGGGTGTTTCTTGGAGAGCTGGATGTGAAAAGTTTCTGGGTCCTGTTGAGCTGTGATCAGTTAAATCAATATTAATTTAAATAATAAATAATAATACTTATTTGCTTAATTATAATTTATTTAATTTTTATTATATTCATCTCTTTATCTCCAAATCCATTGGAAAATTCTCCATGAATTCAGTATTTTTCTCCCTGGAGGTTTTAAGGAGAGTTTGTTCTACATGGATTCAAAGAGGTTCAAGGAGGTTTAATTTGACTTTTTGGCCAAATTTATGTTGTTTCCAACTGGAACCAGCAACCCAAATAATTCTGATTTTTCAGGAAAATCCTCCACACTGGGTCCAATACCTGCACTGAGTAGAGTTAAAAAGTAAAAAAAGAGCAAAAAAGTAGAGGAAAAAAAAGAACTTTGGGGGGATTTTTTTGCAAGGGGAAGTGATTATAAAAAACCCACACAAAAACATGAATTTCTCATCAATAAAACAACAAAAGACTGAAACACAGCACAAGAAAATCAATAAATCTCCAGATAAATCCTTGACTGATGGTTTTTTCCCCCTGATATTTTGAATTTCCCAGCTGAAGCAGCTGGGTCACAGCGTGGACAAAGTGGAATTTATCGTGATGGGTGGGACTTTCATGGCTTTACCTGAGGATTACAGAGATTATTTCATCAGGAACCTGCACGACGCCTTGTCGGGTCACACTTCCAACAGCGTGGCAGAGGCCGTCAGGTGGGGAGTTCCTTCTAGACTTTAATTCATTTAAAACACCCAGGAGAACTAAATTTCTTATTATTAAAATTTATTTACATTTTTTTAATCATATAATTAATTTTTTTTTGGGGTGTAATACTTCATTTTTTAATCCTATTTTTGAAGCGAACGTCCATCTAAGTAAATTTTTGGGCACAGAATATTTCAAGCTCTGCAGAGCAGCAACAAACTGCCTGGAAAGGCAGGAAAATGCAAATTTTTTTCCTCCCCACCCCACCCCGATTTTTTTGGCGTGTCAGCCAGCCCCGTCACGCCTCGTCACCTCGCTCCGGAGTTGTGACGAAGGCGGCGGCCACGGGATTTATTCTTCATTTATCCCCTGCAGCTGGGGAGGGGGAGCTGGCACGTCAGGAATGACTCAGCCCCGCAGAGCGTCAGCGCTCCCGGCCCCTTCCAGCCCCAAAAAATCTCATCATCCATTCAAATACTGAATTTTCTCTGCTTTTTGGATATCAACAAAAAGAAAAAAAAGCAGAGGTTTGGTGTTTTTGGGGTTGTTGTGGAACAAATGTGCGTCCCCGCCTGGGGTGGGTTCGGTTTGCTGCTGCCTTGTGGTGGTGGGTTTTTATTTGTGATGTTGTTGTTGAGAAGAGAAGTGGTTTTAGAGCTGTTCTCTCCCAGGGAAGGGATTTTAGAACTTTTATCTCCAGCAGAAGTGATTTTAGAACTGTGATCTCCACCAGAAGCGATTTCAGACCCAAATCTGACACCCTTTGTATCTCAAAGCTGCGACTTAATTTGGTTTTTCCTCTGGAGGGCACCAAACTCTTTGGCTGCTTTTCCTTGCTTTATTTCTTTTTTTTTTTTCCCTTTTCCTTTTTTCCCCACCTCTCGTCGCTCAAAGACCGAACAAAAAGCTCCCTGCTGCTCTTTCCAAGTGGCTTTTACGGAGATAAAATATCAAACAAGTTGGGCAAAGAGTTTCTGAAGGACACAGCTCCTCAGGGAAAGGAAGGTTGCAGGTTGTCCTTTCCAATTTCTGCTGTGATTCACAGTGTGGGAAGTCCATTTTTTATTTCTTTTTTTTCCCCTTTGCTGCAGGTGTCTTAAGCTGATTTTATATTAAAATAACATTTCAAGCAGCCTGGCCTTTGCTCTGCAGATTGTAAGGGAACTATTTCTGCCACGGCAATTTTAAACCCCAAAAGGAGCCGGCGGAGTCAGAGCAGACAAAAAAGCCTGCCCTGGCAGCGCGTGGGCTCTTCAGCAGATAAATAAAGGTTTGTTTTAGATTTGTGACATGAAACTGACGCCGAGTGCTCGGTAAATGGAGTTCTGTGGGAGTCACGGGAGTTGCATTTTCCTGCGGGTTGGAGAAGATGGGCTTGGAGATGAATCAGAGCTGGTGCTTCTCCTGCTGCTGGAGCTGGGTCGTTGCCCCACGTGGCTGCAGCGTTGGTTGGGGTGGTCAGTGACACTTGAAATGAGCAGTCAAGGTCGAATTTATTTCTTTTTGTGGAGAGGTTTCAGCTCCTCCACCGATTCCAGCAGAGATTGTGAGGAGTTCTGGGAGTGTTTTCCCTGTTCTGTGCTCAGCAGGGCTCTGGGATCTGCCTCTCTCAGCCCTTGCTCTGATTGAGGTTCTGGAGGCTTTATTCTTTGGGTAAATCATTATTTAATTTAGATTTTGTACAGAGATTCTTTCACATGGGAAAGGCCCTTCAGCCAGGAGAGGATCTCAGAATCCTGGGAGGTTTCAGCTCCTTCCAGCAGGGGCTGGAGTGAGGAGTTCTGGGAGTGTTTTCCCTGTTCTGTGCTCAGCAGGGCCCTGGGATCTGCCTCTCTCAGCCCTTGTTCCAAATGGGATTCTGGACCTTTATTCTTTGGATAAATCATTATTTAATTTAGATTTTGTACAGAGGGAACTTTCACATGGGAAAGGCCCTTCAGCCAGGAGAGGATCTCAGAATCCTGGGAGGTTTCAGCTCCTTTGCCACTTCCAGCAGAGATTGTGAGGAGTTGTGGGAGTGTTTTCCCTGTTTTGTGCTCAGCAGGGCCCTGGGATCTGCCTCTCTCAGCCCTTGTTCCAAATGGGATTCTGGAGGCTTTATTCTTTGGGCAAATCATTATTTAATTTAGATTTTGTACAGAGATTTCTTCACATGGGAAAGGCCCTTCAGCCAGGAGAGAATCTCAGAATCCTGGTGAGGTTTGGGTTGGAAGGGACCTTCATTCATCCCATCCCACCCCCTGCCATGGACAGGGACCCCTTCCACTCTCCCAGCTTGCTCCAAACCCCAATTTTCCCGTTTTTTACCCAGTAAAACCGTTTTTTAACCCAACAATTCCCGTTTTTTGTCGCAAACCCGTGCTCCGCTCTGCCGTCATGGCGGCGTGCCGACCCGACCTGAGGGACCATCAATCTGGCATCCATCCTCCTCCCGACGTAATTTTCAATTTTCTTCTTGCCATGCTTCATCTCGATCAGCCCTCTGAGGCTGCTGCTCGCAGCTAATCTGATAAAAAGGATGCGATTCCGTGCGGTTCCCAGCAGAACGGAGCAGTGCCCGCCCTGGAGGTCCAGCCTGGCCCTCACTGGGGACTAAAGAAATTATCCCTCAAACCGCCTCGGCCCTTGGATTCCAGCTGAAATCCCGAGTTCCCTTCTGGTTTCTCTTGCAGATAAATGCAAGAACTCATCGCCCAAAAGTGTGATTTATTTTTTTTTTGGGTAAAGATAAACGGGGAAACTTCGAGGCTTTTCACAGGGAGGAAGGAAATTAATTCCCTGAGAAAGCGTTGCTGGGTTTTAATATTTCTGCAGCACCTCCCTTTTGGGGTAATAAACGCTTTTTTAGACCTTTCAGACAGAAATCTTTGCTGGAGGTGCTTGGGTTTGCTTTGAGAAATAGTTTGGCCGAGGAGTGGGTGAAGAATTGCAGAGCCAGGGGGGATCTTTGTTTCTGTGCGCGAGAAGACTGAGAAGTTTTAATTTTTCTCACCGAGAGAGCACCGCTTCGGAATTTCTGGGCCCTTCTGGCCACCCATCGAGCCGGGCTGTGGGCTTGGAGATAAGCTTCCCTTTTTTTAGGAGCAGGTCTGGAATTATTAAGAATTCTGAAGCACTGCAGGATGGATTTTTTTCTTCCTCTGGAGAATCTTTTCCCCTGGAGCCTCTCCCATCAAGGCCCTGAGTGTTGAGTTGATTGCGGCTGCTTTTGCTCTTTGCTGAGGACAATCAGAGCCCGGGAAGGTGTAAAAATGCAGATGCAAATGAGAATTGCTGCTCCTCTCACCTGACCCGTGAGTCATGAGGGGTGTTGGGCTTATTGAGCTGCCACCGTGAGTCACCGCAGCAGCCGGGAGCTGACTCCTAATGAGGGAACCAGGCCCAAGG
>NC_031770.1:111484254-111487766 GCF_001522545.3 Parus major
GAGGCTGCCCCTGGATCCCCTGGAAGTGTCCAAGGCCAGGCTGGAGCAGCCTGATCCAATGGAAGGTTCCTGCAGGTGGTTGGAATTGGGCCATCTTGGAGGTCCCTTCCCACCCCAAACCCTTCCGTGATTTTCACCATTTCCGTGATTTCAGTATCTTGTGAGACACGGGAGTAATTGATAATTGTTACCTTTGTGTTTTGGGTTGCCTGATATCTGATAAGGCTGCGTGTGACCAAGTAAGGAGATGCAGTTCAGGTGTCTGGTGCACCTGACGCTGGTGAGACAACATCCAGGAGCAGAGCAGACACAAATATTCCCAAAACAGATCCAATCAGCCCCTCAAAAAGCTCATTTCCCACGTTAAATCCCAGAACTCTGAGCAGCCATTGCTGCACTTGATTCCTCCTGGAGCAACTGCAGCTCCCGACTCCAGCTTTTCCTCGGATTTCCATCGATTGCCGGTGCCAGGAGTCCTTCTGTGTTCCAGCATTATCTGTGTCCCCCCTGAGCTGGGGAGCAGTTATCCACAATTATCCCGGTGGGGAGGGAAGTTTCCTTCAGGTATCCCAGAAGCCGGATTGATTTTTTTTTTTGGGAAGAGGACAAATCTGAGCTCTGCTGGAGGAGAGGACCCAGGTTGTAAATAATCAGAGTTTAGGATTAATCCACTGAGGGAGAACGGCCAACCCTGAGCCCTGCAGTGCTTGGTTTGGGATGTGGAGCTCCAGATTCCTTTTTAAATCCCAGCTGGAAATCTGAGGGGGCCGGATCAGAGCAGTGACAAATGTGCTTTGTGTGACTTATCAGATGGTGGGGTTTGTGTTGTGTGTGAAAGGAAAATTGCTTGGAGGATGACGGATCAGAGAGGTTCTGGGGTCTGGGGATCCTCAGATCCCACCTGGATGTGATCCTGAACCTGCTGGAGGCTGCGTGGTCTCCAGAGGCCCCTTCCAACCCCCACCATTCCCAAATTCCCAGGTTAATTTCGGACACCAGCGATTCTCCTGGCGGAAGCTGCGGTTGCTCCAGGGAATTGTGGTGGCTGGAGGCAGAGGGCGGGGATAGATGGGATTTAGGGAAGAATTCTTGGCTGTGAGGCTGGCACAAAATTCCTGGAGAAGCTGTGGCTGCCCCTGGGTCCCGGGAAGTGTCCAAGGCCAGGTTGGAGTAACCTGGGATAGGGGAAGGTGTTGGGGCTGATGAGCTTTGGGGTCCTTTCCCACCCAAACCAGTCTGGAATTCTGTGATTTTCTTTTTTTTTTTTGAAGGTTCACAACTCAGCAATGCCTGAATTTGCTTTTCAATACTGAGGAACAAACCTGCTTTTAAAAAACGGCGCTTTATAAAGTTAAAGTCTGATCTAAATTCCCCCAAATAAGACTTTTGCACCTTTTCTGGGAGACAGGTTCCTGCAGGGAAGCCTGGGCTTGCTGTTGCTGCATTTTAACCAAAATTCAGCCTTTTTGCTCGGCTTTTAGGACACTCTGAGATCCGTGGGATTCACGTTGAGCCCATGCCTGTATTCCACTGACCCCGGAGCGAGAAACCCTCCTGGCCAGGGGTCAGAGCAAACCCATTTCACCTTGTGCCTCCTGCAGGCAGGGAAGAAGCTGCCCTGCAATTCCAGGGCTCCGTTGCCATACGGAGCTCGTTCCGCTAATGTCTCTTAATTGAGCTTGCCGAGCGCTAATTGTGACTCCAGCGGAAAAAAAACAAGCCGGGCTTTGACTCACTCTGCAGTGATTCATGCTGTTCTCCTTTTATCTACCTTGACCCTCTGCTCCAGGTGACCCTTCCAGAGTAGGCAGCTCCTCACCCTTCAGCTGCCACGGCTCACCCCGGGGCAAATCCGTGGAATTCTGGGGAGGAGAGCGATTTAAGGAGCTCCTTCTCTGCCCGGGGGGGAGTGGGAAATTAAAAATTGCCGGGGTTTGACAGTCAGCTCCCACCCCTCGCCCTGCCATAATGAGTGGGTGCAGTGACAGGGAGGCTCTTGAAGCTCCAAATTGCCGGGTTCAGCTCCAATTCCAGCTCCGTTTCCAGCGGCAATTTTGGGACGTGGGGACTCACCGGCCCCGTGTCCCCTCCTGGCAGGAGGAAGGGAATAGCGAGAGGCGGCGGCGTTGGAAATTGCCGTGGCTGGATCCATCAGAGCTTGTCTGTCAAATCCCTCCGGACACCCCAGTGGGCCAGGCAGGAGATAAGTGGCTGTTGTTTTAGTGCCAGATCGTTTACAGCAGAAAATCTGCCTAAATTTCCTTTTGTTCCCAGTGATTTGGAGCCTAGCTCGTAATAATTCTGGGAAAACAGACAGGTTTTCTTTGTTTCCAGCTTTGGATGTGGTGAGGCACTGGCACAGATTTCCCAGGGAGGCTGCGGTTCCTCATCCCTGGAAGTGTCCCAGACCTGCGGTAGTGGAAGGTGCCGAGGTTGGAATGGGGCGAGCTTTGAGGTCCCTTCCCACCCAAACCATTCGATATTTCCCATTAAAATCTGTTTGTCACCGAGTGTTTAATCCCTAAATGCCTTTGTGAGTTTTGCAGAATTTAGGGAATTTTACCCCAAAGCTGTCTGGCCTTTGTTGCCCTCGGTGCTGCTGATTTCCTGCTGCATTTTCCAACTTTTAACTGCTGGAGTTGATGTTATTTGGAAGCTCTCAAAGCAAAAAGTCATTTCATCAGATCCTAATCTCGTGGCGGGGAGCTTTCCATTTCCTTCCTCAGCCGTGGAATGGGATTGCTTATCCCGTTATCTCCTGCCTGTGAAACATTCCAACTCGGAACCGAACACGTGAGGAAGCCAAACCCACACTTGTGCCCCACAATACTGTGTGGTTTTGGGTTTTCCGAGGGGGATGCTGGAACCAAACCCATCTTCCTCCAAGGATTCCCAGGCGTTTCCTCAGGAATTGGAGCCACCCCAAAATCAGCGATATTCGTAAAGCCGCGTTTTATCCCGCGCCGCTGCAAACAGCATCGGCCTTAGCGGTCATGACATTGTCAGAGCTAAATAATGAATTTCCCTGCTTCTTCCTGTAGATTTTCAGCAAATTATTGCTGAACACCTGCCGGAGGGAATACTTTGCTCGCTTTTGCCGCCGCGCCTGTGTAATTTGGCAGAGCACCACGAGTTCTCCGGTGACCTGCGCTAAAACGTTAATGGTGGGATGGGATCTGAGTGGCCAGCTGGGGTGGGTGCCTGGAGATGGAGCTTTATTCAGGGCTCGGCCACCTGTGGGAGTCTGAGCCCGGCCCGGCGATCACGCGGTTGTAATTCCCATCGTGCCGCTGATTCAGAGGTGATGTCGGAGAGAGAACGGGGTGATGCACACAAATGAGATTTTGGGGTGAATCCCCTCGTAGTTCACACCACCCTTGGGTGATTCCCCTTGTCAACACCACCCTTGGGTGAATCCCCTCGTTGTTCACACCACCCTTGGGTGATTCCCCTCATTGACACCACCCTTGGGTGATTCCCCTTGTCAACACCACCCTTGGGTGAATCCCCTC
>NC_031770.1:111487856-111508167 GCF_001522545.3 Parus major
TGAATCCCCTCATAGTTCACACCACCCTTGGGTGAATCCCCTCATTGACACCACCCTTGGGTGAATCCCCTCATCATTGACACCACCCTTGGGTGAATCCCCTTGTTGTTCACACCACCCTTGGGTGAATCCCCTCATCGTTCACACCACCCTTGGGTGAATCCCCTCGTGGTTCACACCACCCTTGGGTGAATCCCCTCATTGACACCACCCTTGGGTGAATCCCCTCATAGTTCACACCACCCTTGGGTGAATCCCCTCATCGTTCACACCACCCTTGGCTGAATCCCCTCATCATTGACACCACCCTTGGGTGAATCCCCTCATGGTTCACACCACCCTTGGGTGAATCCCCTCATTGACACCACCCTTGGGTGAATCCCCTCATCGTTCCCACCACCCTTGGGTGATTCCCCTTGTCGACACCACCCTTGGGTGAATCCCCTCGTGGTTCACACCACCCTTGGGTGAATCCCCTCATCGCTGACACCACCCTTGGGTGAATCCCCTCATCATTAACACCACCCTTGGGTGAATCCCCTCGTGTTTCACCCCATCCTGCGCCTTGCAGGAGCAGCCACTGCCATATTCTGATTTTCCGAGCAGGCACCAACTCGAATATCACCAATTTCTCTGAGCCGCAGAAGGACGCGAGCGATCCAAACCCATCATCCCAAGCCCCGCGGCGCTGCCGGGGGACCCACGCTCCCCTTCTCCCGCAGAGATTGCTTTGCAGCCCCGATGAAAACGAGCTGGCGAAACGGGGAGATGTGGTTTATGGTTCCCTCAGCTGTGCTCTGCTCGCCTCATTGACGCTGTAAACCCAGAGCTGCCGCCTTTCAACGGCGCTAAATTAATTTGAAAGAAAACTCATTTTCTGGTGACATGGTGGGCGCAATCGGTGCGGAACGGGGGGAAAAAAACACACACACAAAAAAAAGGGTTTAATTTTCATACTTTTCCGGGAGGGTGTCGGGGTTTTGCTGCGGCAGAGCAGGGGCTGTTTGGTTTGAAATACGCGTGGCAGCGGGAGTCCTGCGCTTCTCACGGCTCGGAAGTTCGGGAAGTTGGGATGCTCAAAAGCTGGAGGGTGTTTGTGCAGCCTTGGTTTGCTCCCCCTCTGTCTGGGGTGTGCGGTGACCTCGTTTTTTAACTCTCTGCGCGACCTTGGCCTGCTCCGTCTGCGGAGACGGTCGGTGCGCTGCTCTGAAAATTTGGAAATCAGCGGGATTTGGTTCCCCGGGTGAAAATAACCTCCCCCTTTTTCCTCTGGCAGCTCTGGGGTGAGGTGTGGGTTCAGCTGGCGGGTTCAGAGCTCGGCTCAGGGGTTCCTGGTGCCTGAGGAACCCTTGGAGGGGGTGAAATCAGCGGGGAGGGATCCAGCTCCGGCTGTGATTTTTGGGGAGGTAAGGGAATCCCACCCCAAGGAGTGCTGGGACCGGAGGAGTTTCCACCTCCACCTCCCATTTCTGGCTCCTTGAGCTTCTCCAATCCTTGCTTTATGGAAGATCCTCCTGCACCTTCCAGTCTCTGGTTCCCTTCTCTTTTCCAGACCATGGAATCGTGGAATAATTCAGTTTAGAAAGGACCTCTGAGGTTATGAAGTCCAGCCAGCAGCGCTAAACCACGTCCCCAAGTGTCACATCCATGTTTTTGGGCACTTCCAGCCTTGGTGACTCCACCACTGCCCTGGGGAGCTCGTTCCAACCCTTCTAGGGATGAAATTATTCCCAATATCCCATCGAAACCACCCCTGGCACAACTTGAGGCCATTCCTGTCATCCCATCCCTTGTTCCTCGGCAGGAGAGGCCAGCACCCACAGTCCCTTCTTTTCCCTGCCTCGGGGAAGACACGGGCGGTCGCTCACCTTTGGCTGTCTCCTCTCTGTGCATTTCTGATTAAAATCCGGGTTCTGCCGTTTGAGAAGGGGCTTTTAGCCGTGACAGGAATTATTTCACCTCACCATCCCGGGAAGTTGTTCCTCAGGACAGCACATGGTCCCTGGAGCTGTGAGGGATGGCTGTGCCCGAGGACGATGCAGCAGCTGAAAGCTGAAATCATCTCCCAAACAATGACTCAACCACCGTTAAAAGTTGAGTAAAATCATAAAATCGGCTCGGCCAGGGCCTTGAAGCTCGTCTCCTTCCAGCCCCGTGCCGAGGAGGAGGAGCTGTGGGCACCTCGGAGCTGCAGGGGGGAGCAAAAGGAGTTCCTGGAGCTGCTGCAGCAAACCCAGGAGTGTTTTTGTGGGGAAAACGAGGATTTTCACATTTTCCACTTTTTCGAGCGCCATCCTATCGCAGCTTTATAGGTGAGGGACTTGCTTTGGCAGGAGATCAAGATGAGCTAAACCACGGCATCTCCAGTGGCAATTCTGGCTGATGGCTGCTTTTTATTAGCTCTCTTTATAATTTTATGGATACAATTCCTTCGTTTCCTCAAAGCAGCAATCAAGCTGTTTTCCTTCCTCGAGCTAAATGTTTTCTCTGGCAGAGTCAGATGGGGACGAGCACACTCTCATTTAAGAGGTGGATAAAGAAACCAAAAGAGCAGAGGGCTGGGCTGGACGCTTGGTTTATGCAGCAGCACTTTCAGGGCCTTCAGTTTGCGATGTTTTTCCCCAGAAAGAGCTGAGAAGTGGCTGTTCCTGAGAATATTCAACTTTTTTTAGGCCGCAGCGAGTCGATATCAGAGCTGAAATTGGAGCTGGGTTTTTTTGAGAGTCGGTGTCAGTCTCACCCAGCTCCGTCTCTCTCATCAAGCACAGCAGGAAAAAACTCGAATTTCAGGGCGGATTTAATAAAAGAGGCTGTCGTGTTGTTTATTCCGTAATTTTAGATGTAAGGAGATTGTTGTGGTTTTTTTTTTCACTTCCTGCATCCTTTGTTAGCCCACGCCTGCAACTCTGTATTGACTGTTCCCTGGGAAGCTTGTCTTTATAATTATGACCTAATGGTTGATTGTATTGATTTGGCAACAGGCAGAATGGTTTTCCTTTCAAGTTTTTCCCGAAGTAATCGCGCCGCAGAGATGAGAAAAACCAAGGACAAATCTTGGGGGCCTCTCCTCGTGGAAGTTTTCTGCAAGGCTTTGTTCTCCAGGCTGAGGGTGCTCCGTGCTCGCTGTGGTGAAGAGCTGGCAAAGCTGAGCGAGAGGAGAGACCAAAATGAAATATTTGGCTGAATGCTGCCCAAACCTGCTTTTTGCTCCCTGAAAGGAGAAGCTTGAAGCGAAGAGACGCTCGTGAGCATTTATCCTGGATTACTGCACGGAAATCACTCCTTGGATCGCTCCTCCCTCCTAGTGGGGAGGCCCTGGCAGAGTTTTCCCACAGAAACTGTGGCTGCCTCATCCCTAAATGAGTTCCAGGCCAGGTTGGACGGGACTCGGAGCCACCTGGAGTGGTGGAAGGTGTCGCTGCCCGTGGCAGGGGATGGGGACAGGGTGACCTTTAAGGTCCCTTCCACCCCAAACCGCTGGGTGATTGTGTGGTTCTGTGAAATCCCCAAATGATTCCTGAGAAAAGCATTCGGTTCTTTCAGAAACGCCAGGGCTCCAAGCGTCTCCAATTTTCTCTCTTTGTGCTGAGCATCGCTTTGTTCCGAGCTCTCCTCCTGCATCGCCAGCCGAAAACTGGTTTGGAAAATCATCCCTGTCGGGGTTATTATCCCTCAGAAATGGGATTTTATCCCTCAGAAATGGGATTTCTCCCAGTTCAGCGTGGGTTTGGTAGCCTGGCAGGGCTGGTCATTACTTTTACAAAGAAATCAGTTTAGCGGTGCTTTGGACAGGGGTGGGTGCTGGGCTTGGCGATGCTGCTTGGAATTAAACGTCTTTTCCACGTGTAATAAATTCCTAATTCTGTGATTGTGGATGGGGGACGAGCTGCAGGTTGGCACAGGGAACCTCACCCTCACCTGTAGCAGGCCCAGATCTTCACAGGCCTCTCAAACTTCTGATCCTCTGAACCATTCCTTCCCTTTCTCGTAGCTTTGTCACATCTTTCAGGATGACTTTCGCGGCTTCTTTTCCTCGGGTGTCATCGCCAGGTGCCGTCAGTGGGAATTAAAGGAGAGGGGAAATCTGTGGGACAGGAGCTTTGGGACAGTTTCATCCATCATCTCTTCGTCCCAGCTGCAGGAAACCCAAGCTGGGATGATGGGTGGTGTGCTGGATTCCCCATATCTGAGATGAATCCTCGGCTTTCTTTTACCGACATTCACGCGCTGATCTGAGATTGAAGCTCGCGGTGAAGCAAAGCGTGATCCCTCCTCACCTGATAAATCAAACATGGCACATTTTACATTTTATTGTGCGTTTTCCTCTTCCAGACACATTGCGAAATGCGTTTTGCTGATGTGTCGGGCCTGGGTTTTATTTATCAGGACAAGATTTTGTTTTCCTTCAGCGGCTGAAACCCCAAAGCGCCTCCTTCTTTACGTAGATTGAGCACAGAGAGGTTCTTGTTCCCATCGTGTGGCAGATGAATTCCTGCCCTCCGGCTATAAGAAACGCTTTCAACAACACATTCGGCTCGTGGCTTTCTCTGAAGCATTTGACAAATCTCTGTCACTTTGCCTGGGCTTCTAAAAACCCTTCACCGCATTGTGGGAATGAGAGTGGAGGTTTTTGCATGCAGAAATTACTGAAAGATACTGAAAGATGGATTAAATGATTAATTAACACAACAGCCATCGTTAGCGGTGTCCCTGGGCTGGAACAGGTTGTTTTGACCTGTTGTGAAAGGGCAGGAGAAAATCAGTGTATATATATATATAAATATATATAAAATATTGTTTATAAAAGAGATTTTCCTGTTTTTACCACAAAACAACCATCTCCAAGTTGGCTGATGCCACTCATGAGTAAGATTTTAAAGTTTTAGTTGATAACTGTGAGAAGCACAGCCCTGGTGCTTGGTGTTAGTTAAAAAACCAGCTCAGTGTGAGGAATTACAGCGGTGGGAATAGAGAGGAAAGTGGGAAATGGTGTCGTGGAGCCGCCTCGTTCACAGCTTGAACTTTGCTCATTTCTTCCCTTTAAAAATCAGGGAGGAGGAAAATGATGCTGTGGAAGCAGGGAAGAGATATTTGAGAGAGATATAACAGAGATTTATGAGGTCCTGGGTGGCACAGAGAAGAGAAAAGAAGGATAAATGTTGGTTTTTCTCTGACACAACAAGAACTGGCGGTATCTGGTGAAATGGGAATTAAATCCAAAGGAATAATTTCCTTTTGCAGGCCGTGGTTGGGCTGAGAGGGACCAAACACTGAGCTGTGATCCTGGGAACACCACAACCACTAAAAACATCAGGGAGTCCAATTCCAGACTCGGGTCTCCCTGAATTTCAGTGCCAGGAGTCTGGGACCTGGTGTTGCTGCTTCTCTGCCGGGAGAAACGTGAAGTCGTAATTTCCAAGCTGTAATTTGGCTCTGCTCTCTGGGAAAAGCAGAGAGCTCACATAAGGGAGGAGGAGATAAGCACTGCTTTGCCTAAATTAGCCTTGTTTGGGTTTTTCCCCCCCGCCCCTAAACATTTATTTTTTTATGGCAGTGGGTAAAAAAAAAAAAAAAGAGGTTTCAACTCAGCTCTTGTTCCAGCCACGCATTTTCCTTGTTGGAAATATTTCACTCCAGCATATGTTAATTCATCCTGGTGTTTGCAGTTACAGCTGGCTAATAATTTGTTGCTGGGGAAAAAAAAAAAAAAAGTTCTCTGAATTGTTGTTGCCGTGAACTTGATGGATGAAAACACCGCAGGCTCGAAAAACCCAGCAGTGTGAGAAGGTCTTGTCAGGGTTTTTCTGTTCAGTGTCTTTTTTTTTTTTACTTTTTAATTATTTATTTTGCTTCCTGAGCTAAGACAGAGCTTTCAGGACCTGCTTGGATGTCTCTGAGAGCAGGCAGTGATTACGGCTTTTGGGATAATTACGCATTTATCAGCCCAGCGTGGCAGGAGCGGCTCTGGCCTGCTTGGCAGGAGTGGCAGGATCCCTCCAGACCTTGCCCAGAGGTCCTGGATGGAAGCTGTGAGGGAAATAAAAATAAACCAAACAGCTCTTTCCTCTCTGGCAGCTGCCATTCCTGCTCCTCGTTACAGCCAGGCGGTTAATTAGTCCATGCAAACAGCCCTGCTTGGATTAGGCCTGAAGAGGCTCTTAACTGAGCCACTTGTGCTCGTGCTGGGCCTTCTTATCATAAGATTTTTGGGTGGTAGAGCCATTCCTTGGGGTTAAAACATGGTAAAAACATAGAGAAAGAGAAGAAAACAGGGGAGTTTTGGGGTTTTTACCTCAGAATGATTAGGCCTGAAGCACCTAATAACTGAAGCACTTGTGCTCATGCTGGGCCTTTTTTTCAGATGGTTTTTGGGTGGTAGAGCCATTCCTTGGGGTTAAAACATGGTAAAAATACTGAGAAAGGGGAGAAAATACGTTTTATGGGTTTTAGAAGAGAAGCAAACTTGATTTTGGTGTGTTTTAGGGTTTTTCCTCATAATGGATTTGGCCTGAAGTGTCTCAGAACAGATTAGGCCCGAAGCGTCTCTGACCAGAGCCACTTGTGCTCATGCTGGGCCTTTTCTTTGTGGGAGCAGTTTCAGGTGGCAGAGCCATTCCTTGGGGTTAAAACATGGTAAAAACATAGAGAAAGAGAAGAAAACAGGGGAGTTTTAGGGTTTTTACTTCAGAATGATTAGGCTTGAAGCATCTCATAACTGAGCCACTTTTGCTGGGCCTTTTTTCCAGAGGGTTTTTAGGTGGTAGAGCCATTCCTTGGGGTTAAAACATGGTAAAAATATTGAGAAAGAGATGCGAATACGTTTTAAGTGTTTTAGAAGAGAAACAAATGTGTTTTCGGTGTGTTTTAGGGTTTTTACCTCATAATGGATTTGGCCTGAAGTATCTTTGAACTGAACCACTTGTGCTCCTGCTGGGCCTTTTCTTCTTGGGAGGGATTTTGAGTGGCAGAGCCATTCCTTGGTGTTAAAACATGGTAAAAATATTGAGAAAGAGCAGAAAACTGGGATGTTTTAGGGTTTTTACCTCAGAATGATTTGGCCTGAAGTATCTTTGAGCTGAGCTGCTTGTGCTTGTGCTGGGCCTTTCCTTCTTGGGAGTGATTTCAGGTGGCAGGGCCATTCCTTGGGATTAAAATGTGGTAAAAACATTGAGAAAGAGGAGAAAATGGGTGTGGTTTAGGATTTTTACCTCAGAAAGGATCCCGTTGTGGATTTTGAACCAAGTGACACAGGAAGAGGAATCAGAATTATCTCTTGGTGGCATCTCACGGAGAAAAAAGTTGTTCTCCCTTATCTTTTAGCAGGCATAGATACTGTTACCTTATCAAAATTGGGAAATGGTGTTTCAGTCAATAAATGGGTGTATTTTTAGTGAAATTTTTCAGGATTTGAAAGCTTGAACCTTGGGAAGCTGATGCTGCTAAGAAACCAAACCGCTGCGTCGTAATCCCGGTGCTGGTGATAAAGAAAGCACTGAAACGTTGTAATAAAAATGTTGTAATAAAAAGGGAGCAGCATAAAGTCAAATAATTGGCATTTGAGCTTTCAGAAATGGCTGCTCTGGGCAATCATCAAACCTGCAGCTTTTGAGACGTGTCAGCTGAGTAAGATGCCACCTGCTTTGTCAGAATATTCCCTGATTCTGGGGTTATTCACAGGAAATTGTGGATGCTGAATGAATTCTTGCTGGTTGTGTTGCACAGACTGCCCTGTGATAAAGCAGAGCTGTTAAAGATCGAGATCAAGGAGGTAATTTAAGCAATGGGTGAGGATGTGGCACATGAGATCCTCGTGGGTTTTAGTGACACGATTTACCCTTCAGAAACCCGTGGGGTCATTTTTGGGTTTAATTCTGCAATTACAGATGTCACTGGGCTGCTGCTGCTGCTCGAGGGCTCCAGGAGGGGTTTATTTGTGACATTTTAAATGTTTGTGGTGCTGGATGTTCCCAATCTTTGCTTTTCCCCAAGTTAAGACCGGGAGCTTTCCTGGCCCAGGGCTCCTTCGGTCACTGATTAAAATTCTTGTTTTTTCTCACCCAACCCTCCAAGCATTCCAATCTCTCCACAAGACTCTGAGGGTCTTTTCTAAGGACACTTCTGTCCTCCAGGAAGGACATGGAGGGGCTGAAGCATGTCCAGAGAAGGGTTTGGAGCTCCAGGAGCATCTGAAGGAGATGGGAAAGGGGCTCAGCCTGGAGAAGAGGAGGCTCCTGAGGGGATTTTTACCTCTGGAATTCCCTGACAGGAGGGGACAGCCAGGTGGGATTGGGATTTCTCCCAGGGAATAGGGCCAGGACAAGAAGAGACGGCCTCAAGCTGCACCAGAGGAGGTTTAGGTTGGATATTGGGAGCAATTCCTGCCTGGAAAGGGCTGTCCAGCCCTGGCACAGCTGCCCAGGGAGTGGTGGAATCCCTGGAGGGATTTAAAATCCCTGTGGATGTGGCACTGGGGGACAGGGGTCAGCGGTGGGGGATGGCTGGACTCGATGATCCCGGAGGTCCTTTCAAACTGAAATAATTCTGTGACTCTAAGCTTGCAAACGTTTGCTGGTTTGTTTTTGTCCGGGGTTTTTCTGGGATAGGCCAAGGGCGGATGAGCAGCAGGGCGTTCCCCTGCCCGGCTGTGACCGCTCACCGTGCTGGATTTGGGCTTGGAGCACCACTTTTTATGGGAATTGGAACCCAATCCATTACCACCAACAGTAACAGGAACATTCTTGCCAACAATTCCCGTCATTTATTCCATCTTTGCCTTCAGGAATCATAAAATGATGGAACGGTTTGGGTGGGAAGGGGCCTTGAAGCCCACCCCATTCCACCCCCTGCTGTGGGCAAGGACAACTTCCACGGGACCAGGTGGAAGCCCAGCCTGGCCTTGGGCACTTCCAGGGATGGAGTAGCGCTGGAATATCGCGCAGGCAATTTTTCGGCGTGGATGAGTTGGTTTAGATCCTTCTTTCCCTAAACATTTTCTGGTGATCGCTTCACTTCACCCTTTGAGCCTCTTCTTCTTGCAGCATCTGCTGCTTCCTGCACCTCTTCTTGCTCTCTTTGGGGTTTTTTTTGGCCTTTTTCCGTTCTCTGCTTCTCCAAAACGAGCAAACCAAAGAGGAGGTTTACAGGAGTGAGGATTCTCAGAGCAAGGATGTCACTCTGCCCACTCCGAGTCGGAGTTCTCCACACTCCTCCTGGCTCTCAGCCATCCTCATCCCGGCTGGGGATTTGGGAAGCTGGCTGTAAATAATTGAGTCTTTGATCTTGGGGTCTCTCAGCTGACGAGGCTTTTGTCTGGAGAGCAGAGTTCAATGGAGAGGCTTTGTCACCGGAGCTGTTCTTCCTCTGAGGGAGAAAGCGCTCCAGACCCCGCGTCTGGTGGAGGAGTAGCTGCCTTTTAGATGTGGAAAAATGAGTTTATTTAAGAGGCAGGCTTCTGATCCGAAGGTCTGCTTAGTGCGGCGGCGGTTTCTCCGCGAATTCGCTCAAAAGGTTCGCCGGTGATTAAAATTAATTATCTCACCTTTATTTCTCCCTGTTTCAGACAGCTCTGTAATCACTGACTTCACGAAAGCTGTCTGCACAGATCTTCTGTGGATCTTCATTTGCATGACTTAGCAGCTGCCTCATTTGCATAATGAACCTCTGTGGTCAGCCTATTATTAAAATTGCCCCTCTCTCATCTCCTGCTGTTCTCTTGTCTTGATTCCCGATTATTCCTGGATGATGATGCGGGGGATCCTCAGCGGTGCCGTGCCACAAATGCCAAATAATTCTGTGTTCCAGGGGAGGAGGAGAAATATTCCAAGGGGTTTGTTGGTAAAATTCAGGAATGAAGGGAAAATTCGTCTCCTGTGGAGCCAGGCTGGGAGAGCTGGGAATGTTGACACGGAGAAGGATCCAGGGAATCCTTGGAGCCTCTTCCCGAGCCTCAAGGAGCTCCAGGAGAGTTGGAACTTGGGCAAAAGGCTGGAGAGACAGGAGCCAGGGAATGGCTTCCCACTGGGATCTTGGAGAGGAATTCCAGGCTGGGAGGGCAGGGAGAGGCTGGGATGGAATTCCCAGGGAAGCTGCGGCTGCCCCTGGATCCCTGGAGATGTCCCAGGAAAGGTTGGAGCAGCCTGGGATGATGGGAGGTGTCAGGGTTGGAATGGGATGGGATTGAAGGTCTCTTCCCACCCAAACCCGTCTGGAATTCCAGGATTCCATGGCAAGGGAAGCCACCAGAGAAGATGGGAGCCCAGGCTGCAGGAATTGCTTTTCCAGGAAGTTGGATGCTACAGTTTGGGATAGCAGGAAAATTCCGTGCCCACGGAAGGGGCTGGAACGGGAGGAGCTTTAAGGTCCCTGGAGGAGGGGAGGGGAGGGGGAAGAATTCCCACCCCAAATCCTTCCCTTCCTGACCTTTTCCCAGCACAAGGATGAAGCACCCGAGGGAAAAGTGGGATTTGCAGAGGGGAAAAGCCCCTCTCCAAATTTCAGCTAAAATCCCAACATCGCCTGGAAAGGGGAACTTGGGAAGGAATTCCT
Source organism: Parus major (assembly GCF_001522545.3). Classification (NCBI taxonomy): domain Eukaryota; kingdom Metazoa; phylum Chordata; class Aves; order Passeriformes; family Paridae; genus Parus; species Parus major. Next base: position 111,498,402 of record NC_031770.1, read on the forward strand.
GTCTGGGCTGGAATTCCCAGAGAATCCCTGGATCCCTGCGAATGTCCCAGGAAAGGCTGGAGCACCCTGGGGTGGTGGGAGGTTGGGATGGGATTGAATGTCTGTGAATCCCACCCAAACCATCCCAGGATTCCAGGATTCCACGGAATTCACGGGTGGAGCTCTCGGCTCTCCATGTTTTCTCTATCCAGTTGGTGAAGTTCCATCAGGAATTCTTCATCACCTGTTGTGTGTGGGCATCCTGAAGTCCCTCCCTTCAGAGTTCCGCGTTTCCACTTCCCAGATTTTCCTGCCTGGAAGGAGGCAATTCCCTCTTCCTATAACCTCAGCATTCCTGCAGGATCTGCGGCTGGAGCTGCGTTGTTTTTAAAGATTCGGTGCTGGCAAATCCATCGCGTCCATGGCCAGCATAAATCCCTCGGATCCCCTTCCTGAGCTCACGGGGATGGGCAGAAATGCGGAATATCCCTAAAATTCTGCAGGGGATTTGACCCAGAGCTGGTGTTTGACATCCAGAAAGAGCCCAGTACAACATGAGACCCTTTCCATGGATTTCCAAAGCGGAAAATCGCCGTGGTTGACCCCGACGGTTTCTGACGGGATTCCGCTGGTTCTGCCTCCGGGCTAGTGTTTAAAGCCGCGTTCAAAATCATCAAAATCCTCATTTCTCAGGGCTGGCAGCAGCCATCCATCCCGGCAGCTCCGGGATAAACCCCCATTCCTGCCCTTCTGCGCCAGGATGGAAAAACGTCCGGCAGCTTTTCTAGGAACGGGGCAGGATTCTATTCTGAGCAGCACCGAAATCTCTGGAAGAGAATATTCCGGGCTGAAGTCACAGAATCATGAGCTTTCCGTATGATTCAGACACCAAATTACCCCTGACTGCATAAATAGTGGGAAATTGGACGGGAATAGGCAAATCATGTCCCAGCTGGATGCAGTTGCGGCGCGGCTGCGGAGCCGGGCAGCTTTTTTTGGTAGCAGGAGGCCACAAAAAGCTGGAGGGGAGCTGAGAATAGGGGTGGGGATGATGCAAGAATTCCAAATATCCCAGAGCAAGGATACGGGATGGGAACGGGATGAGCTTTGAAGGCCCTTCCAACCTGAAGCATCCCGGGATTTTGGGGATGGTTAACGGGCAGGAGACAGAACTCCTCGGGTCTGACTCCCTGACTGCTCAACCTGAAATTTAGGAGATTCCTGGAGGGAATTCTGCTGGGTTCTTGGCTCATCCAGAGAGGCGGAGAGGGATGAGGTGGGGAACGGCTTCCTGCTGGGAAAGGGGAGATTTGGGTGGGATATTGGGAAGGAATTCCTCCCTGGAATGGAATTCTCAGGGAATTTTTGGCTGCCGCATCCCTGGAAGTGTCCGAGGCCAGGCTGGAGCCAGCTGGGATAGTGGAAGGGGACTGAAATGACCTTTAAGGTCCCTTCCAACCCGAACTGCTCTGGGAAATTTGTCATCCAGAAGCTTTTCCCACTGAGGAAGTTGTTATTCCTAAGCTCACATCAGTTTTCCAGGTTTTTTTTGGGTTTTTTTCCCCTCTGCTGACTGGAAAATGCCCATCTTGGATCTAACCCTGCTTTAAGCTAAAAAATCCTCACAATCTGGTTAAAAAAACCCTTAAATCCCTGCCTGTCCTGATGTAAATCTGCATTTAGGAGATGCCCCTCATTCGGTGTTTCCTGCCTTTCCGAGCTCTGTTTTACCGCTCACCCCCGGCGCTGCAAAACGTGGAAATTAAATATAAAACAGCATCAAATAGATTTTATTTTATTTAATTTATTTTTTTTAATAAAATATCAAATGTAATTTAGCTGTATAATACAGCTTTGTGCTGGGTAATAATACCCAGCTCAGCTTTTATGGGCACTCTGCGATAATTCCCCGCAGAAAAAGGCAGGGTTATGTAAATCCACTAAAGCTATTAATTCATGTCCACTTCTGATATTTCTTGTGTTTGGCTCCTAAACCAATCAAACCCCTGCCTTTGGTCTGTTGAATGAAATCCACTTTGCCTTTTGCCTTGAATATCTGAGCGAACCTTTTCCAGCGGAGAAAAGACACCCAAAAAAATTAAAAAAAAAAATCAAATTTCTCTTTCTTTCTTCTGCAAATTACAGCAGTTTAATTATTTTTCTCTCCCCTCTGTATCCCTACCCTGATTTTAGGTGTTAATAGGAGCGGGTACCCTTTGTCCCAACTTATCCAAAGACTTTATTTTTATTTTTAAAATTTTTTTCCTCCTCTTTTGCTCCAATTTCCCCTCTTAATTTTTGCAAATCACGTCTTCCAAAGTGGGTGTTTGGGAGTCTGCTGTTAATGAATCACACTTTGGCAGTGTTTTCCCTGACGTGATAAACAATTGGGCTGTCAGATTAGTGAGCCACAAACTTGGAAATGTTTTCACGTAGTTTTTATTGAGGTTTTTTTGTTTGTTTGTTTGTTTTATTTGGTTTTTTTAAATGTTTCTTTTGACAGCCCATCCCCCAAATATCTCAGTTTTTATATAGATTACAACAGTTTGAAGGGAGTTAATATTTTTTTAATGAGTCCGAGCCCACTTTGGGGAATTTTGTTTTTGCTGGGATTTTTTTTTTTTTTTTTGAGGTTTGAAGGATTTTAATTTTTTTTTTATTTTTTTGGTGGGGGTTGGAAATTTTGTTCCATGCTGCTCTGAGAGCTTTTATTTCCATTTGGAAATTTCCATCAATGGGATGATGAATCTTTACAGACTCCTAATAAAGAGCTGAACTTAGTCATCCCTTCGATTTGGGCGTGCAGGTATGGGAATAACATCCCTCTCTTCCTCAAGGTGTCCCCTTGTCCAGCAGCATTTCCCAAAAATCATCATTTGGGGCCGTTAAAGAGCCTGATTTCCCCTGAAATATCCTGGTTTGTGACAAAAACACCTCAAAGTTGAGGGAAAAAACGCTGCAGGGAATTGATTCTCCTGTGGAAAGGAGTTTTCTCCTGGCTGGTGATGGTGGGGATCGATGCTTTCCTTTTGTGAGCTTCCCTTTGGGTTCTTTTGTACTTTTTCCCTTTTTTCCCCCTTTTTTGATCCCCTTTTTGATCAGGAGTGGGGTTTTTTTGCCATTTGGAGTAATTAGTCTTCGTTAGACCAGCAGGGATATAAATGAGAAACAAAATGAGAAAAAAGCCCAGCCAAGAATTTTGGTTTTGTCCTTGGGCGAGGTTGGGAACTGCGCGCTCCCGAAGGGATTTTCCATGGATATCCTTGTGAACCCCCCTCAGGCCGCTTCCACAACCCAAAACAACCCCCAGACTGCATTAATTACACCCCCAATTAATGACCACGCCCCAGCTCGTATCAACGCGCGTCTCGGCGCATCGTTCCGCCCAAACCCCCGAATCCCGGAATTTTAACCTTCAATCCTCCAAACTCCTCACCTGGGAGACACCAGGAGCTCCCCCAGCTTTATCCCAAACCCCAAAACAGGTGGATTTTAATGGGGGGTAGGGTTTTTCCCGGCGCAGGCGTAAGATATTCCTCGGGGCGCGGATGGTCGACCTCTCTCCAGTCGAGTTGGATGTTTGCAGTTTATTTCAGGGCGCCGTGGGTGAGGGAGAGCCCTGAAATAAAATCTCCTGAGAGGCAGCAGATGAAGCTCAGAGCAGGCTCAGAGGGAACAGAAAGGGGTAGAACATGAACACATGAGTTCAGGACTGAAGATAGCCGAGAAAGAGAGCAACAGAAGTGAGAGAGCCGGGGAAAGAGCAGGAAAAAGAGGAGCGAGAAGAGCGAGCTCTCCTTTACAATTGTTTATATAATCTATACATTGAATATTCTGTTCCTTCACTAACCAATCTTTATATATATCTATAACACAGTAACATTTGTGTGTGACCTATAGGAATCACCATTTTTGCATAATTTTATATCTCAGGGTACTTTGGTCTTTTCCTTATAAAGTTGTGGAGAGGGGTCCCAGCTTCGTTTTATCGGAGGAAGAATTTGTTCTGGTTTCTTTGAATTATTCAAACCGTGCTTTCATTTGTATTTCTTCCTTAACCTCTCTGGCTAAAGAGTCATAATTACAATTCCTGTCTGATTCTGCCTTTCCGACGCGCAGGTACTCGGAGCGGAGCCTGACCAAGTGCGTGGGGATGACGATCGAGACGCGGCCGGATTACTGCCTGCGGCAGCACCTCAGCTCCATGCTCTCCTACGGCTGCACCCGCCTGGAGATCGGCGTGCAGAGCGTCTACGAGGACGTGGCCAGGGACACCAACAGGTCAGGGGAGCGCCATTCCAGGGAATCCCGCCTCAAATCCCGCTTCACGGCCGTGCTGGGCCCTGCTGTGGCTGTGCGCCGCTGAGAGCTCCATCCGTGAATTCCACAGAATCCTGGGATGGTTTGGGTGGGATTCACGGACATTCAATCCCATCCCAACCTCCCACCACCCCAGGGTGCTCCAGCCTTTCCTGGGACATTCGCAGGGATCCAGGGATTCTCTGGGAATTCCAGCCCAGACAGGAATTCCTTCCCAAGTTCCCCTTTCCAGGCGACGTTGGGATTTTAGCTGAAATTTGGAGAGGGGCTTTTCCCCTCTGCAAATCCCACTTTTCCCTCGGGTGTTTCATCCCTGTGCTGGGAACAGGTCAGGAAGGGAAGGATTTGGGGTGGGAATTCTTCCCCCTCCCCTCCTCCAGGGACCTTAAAGCTCCTCCTGTTCCAGCCCCTTCCATGGGCACGGAATTTTCCTGCTATCCCAAACTGTAGCATCCAACTTCCTGGAAAAATCTTCCCTTGCCATGGAATCCTGGAATTCCAGACCGGTTTGGGTGGGAAGAGACCTTCAATCCCATCCCATTCCAACCCTGACACCTCCCATCATCCCAGGCTGCTCCAGCCTTTCCTGGGACACTCCCAGGGATCCAGGGGCAGCCGCAGCTTCCCTGGGAATTCCATCCCAGCCCCTCCCTGCCCTCCCAGCCTGGAATTCCCCTCCAAGATCCCAGTGGGAAGCCATTCCCTGGCTCCTGGCCCTCCATCCTTTATCCCAAATCCCTTTCCAGCTCTCCTTTCCCTCTGGAAAAGGCTCCAAGGATTCCCTGGATCCTTCCCTCCTCCAGCTGGACGCTCCCAGCTCTCCCAGCCTGGGATTGGATTCATTCCCATCCCAGCTCCTCTCCGGGAAGGAATTTTGGGATCCAGGGGCCTCACTGGGAATTGGGGACTCCAGGAAGGGTCTTCCTTCCCTTTTCCATCCCCAAATTCCATAAAAATCCCTCGGGATGGATCCTGATTGTCCTTGATCCCAGAATCCTGTAGTGGTTTGGGTGGGATTCACAGACCCTCCATCCCAACCTCGGGGACACTTCCCACGATCCCAGGGTGATCCAGATCCCCTGGACATCCCCAGGGCTCCGGGGATTCTCTTGGGCCCTTCCATGGAGAAAATTTTGTGGGAATTCTGTGGGAATTCTGTGGGTTCCGCAGCAGGAGGAAATGGAATTGGAATATTTCAGTTGGGACTTGGATCCTTTCACCTGTGTCCTACATTTGGGTTTTTAACTTGGTTTTTTTCCTGTATTGCCCATCTCTCTTTTCTTTTTAATGTATCTGTTCTTTCCCTTTTTCGCTGATTTTTTTGTTTTTAAATGTATTTATTCTTTCCCTGGGTTTCACACTCTTTTTTTTTAATGTATCCATTCTTTTCCTGTATTATCCACTCTTTTTTTGGTTTTTTTTAAAATATTCATTCTCTTTTTTTTGTTTTTTAATATATTCATTCTCTCCCTGTGTGTTGAGCACCTCTTTTCCTCCTGACACCACCAATAAATTCAATTTTGGGAGGTTCCTGGCCCAAATAAATCACAATTTACAACGCTCTGTTGTTTTTTGGGGCGTTTTCCACCTTTTTCCCTGTTTTTTGGGACAGGAGAGGTGACACCGGCCAGGTTGAGATTCCCCAAAGTCATTCCAAGCTTACAGAATCCTTAGGGATTGGAAAAACTCATTTCCAGGAGGAAATACGATTCATTCCTTCTCATTTCGGCCCAAAGACTTGTTGTGCTCTGCAGGAAAATTTGGGATATTTTCTTCACCCGCCCCCCCCATACAAACCAACCCCTATTTCTTTCTTTCTTTCAAGCCTGAAAATCCTGAGATTTTTAAATTTTTAAAATTTTTTAAATTTTTCAAAAAGCACATTTTGGTTAATTCCCACCTCAGAGGCACCGAAGTGAAGCTGAAAACGTTGGGCATTTTCTTCTCTGAGGTTCCAAGGAGGAATCCTGAAGGAATTGGGGTTTGGAGATCACAGCCACGGCCCCAAAACACAAGAAAATCCATTTATTTAGGGTTAAAACTCCCGTTTCGGGGTGGTTTCTGGGTGCCAGAGCATTCCAGAGGGAAAGATCCAATCCAAATCATTCCAATTCTCATTTCAACAATCAATTCCTCATCAGCCCTTAAAACCCACTCCTTTTCCCCACCTGAAATTCAATTTTTAAAGGCTCCTTGCAGAATTCCTAAAAGGCTCCTCAACCTCTCCCAGTCTTTGGAGCATCCAAAGGAAAAAAAAATCCAAGGAAAAGGCAAAATTCAAGTTTTTTTCTCCGTCGAGACGACCTCATTTTGCTTTTCTCTGCGTCTGGCTGGGGGAGGAGGAGACGCGTTTTGGGCTCGAAACTTTTTAATATTTCGCTGGTAGGGAAATGTCAAGATTAGAACCAATTAGGGTAACTGTTTGTAAATGACTTTTTATTATGTTCCATAAGTCATTAGTGAGGGTTCTGAGCGCTTTCGGCGGCCGTGAGGCAGAAAAATGTTGAAGAGCGGAGCTAAGGCATCAAATAATCGAGTTATTGATGCGGCTCGGATCCCGCTCCTAATAGGAAAATAATTTTTATTTATGAAGCAAAGCTCCCCTTGGCTCCCCTCAGGCTGCTCGAGGTCTTTGAGTGATGCTGTCCTTGAACAGGCTCGGAAAAACAGGGTTGAGACTCCTGGAAAAAATAAAAAAAAATTTTAAAAAATGGTAAATAAGGCTGGGTTGGAAGCTGCACGGAGGGGTTGGATCCTCTGCGAGAGAGGGAGGAAAAGGTCCCCAAAAAAACCTGGAATAACTAAAAAAACTAAAACTAGCTGGTTTAGTTTCCGTGAGGGTTGGAATTCAGGGGAAATCAGCACAGGGATGCCCAAAGGGAGTTGGATTTTTTTTTATTATCCCGAGGGATTTGGAGGAGGGGGGGAAAAAAAAAACCACCTGCAGAGCTCATCTGGGTGCCAGGAATTCCAGGAATTGGGAGGAAAACTGGGATGGGAGAGGTTGGAAGTGCCCAGGGAATGTCCAGGAATGTGGGAGAGAGCCAGGATTGTGTGGGAATTCCCGTGGTGGGAATCTCCAGCTTGGAGCCAGCCGTGGAGGAGGAAGGGAAAAGGAATTTTCCGCAGAACTGTGGGAAATTCCGCGTTTTTTGGGCTCCAGATGCCCCCAGGATCAGTGTCACTGTGGGAGAACACGGAATCCTCCTGGAATCCCAACCCAGCCCAGGTTTGGCACCTCCCAAAAGCCGGGGGAGTTTCTCCTGAAGGAATTTCTGTCTGATTTCCCTCATTCCCATTCCCGGTTTATTCTGAGGACGCGTGACACAAACCCGCGTTTCCCACCTGGAAATTCCCACTCCCAAACTCCGCCTCCGCAAAACCCGGAGCCTCGCAGCAGACAAACAACTTCCATGTTTAACAAACCCCCTTCTAGGCTCAGCTTTACCTCCAAACTCAACCTCCCAAAAAATAACGGATAATCCCAAAAAACACATCTCTTCCCGCTTTTCCTGACCCCTTTTCCCTCTTTTCCCAGGGGTCACACGGTGAAGGCCGTGTGCGAGTCCTTCCACCTGGCCAAGGACGCCGGATTTAAGGTGGTGGCCCACATGATGCCAGACCTGCCCAACATGGGGCTGGACAGGGACATGGACCAGTTTTATGTGAGTATTCCTTCCAAAAAAAATCCCTTAAAAAAAAAAATTCCTTAAAAAAAAATTCCCACTTTTTTTTTTTCCACCCCCCTCCATGGAAAGCTTTTTTTGTCTCATTTCCCCGATTCGTTTCCAAAGGACAAACAATTTTAAAACTCTTTTTTTCTTATTTTCTTTTCCCCTTAAGAGGGTGAAAAAAATAAAAAATAAAAGAAAAAAAAGAGATTTGTTGAACTACTTCATCCAGAAAATTATATCCCTGTCTCATGCAAGCCTGAGTCACTCAGATCCCTGTGGAAAACAGCTCTTCCCGGTTTTTACCGGGGCTCTGCTTTTTTCCCCAAGGTGGTTTTTCCCTCTCGGATTTAGAGCAGGACACAATTCCAAGTTAAAAAGATCCTTCCCTGGAAGGTGATTAATCCCAAAATTACGAAATGTTTCGGCTGTTTGTCACTGATGTGGAAGGAAATATAAAATTATTCCTGGAGAAAATTGGAATGAGAGGAGTAAAGAGAAAATGGTGAACAGTGCAAGGATTTCAGCAATTTGGTAGATTTTTCAGTCTGGTTTATTCATTTTTATTTCTTTTTTCCCCCCTGAGTCAAAGTTGGGTGGTTTGTTTTTTTTTTAAAATAGTGCAGAAATTGGAGTCGTGACAGAGGAATCCCAGGGGGATTCCTGGGGAAGGTCGGGCTGGTGCTAAAAAACATCAGTGTAATGAAATATATTGATTAAAAATACAGGCAGAAAGCAAAAAGGCACATCTGGAAAAAAACTGGGGAAGGCAGCTGTAGAGGGAATCCTGAAAACTGGGAGAGGAACCTTGTTTGGGGGATTTTGTGCAGAATTCCTTCAGTTTTTCCTAAATTTCCTTGTTTCTTGGCCAAGGTGAGAGGCTGGAAGTGAGGAGCACAAAACTCCCAAATTCCAGCTCCAGGTTCTGCTCCTGGATTATTATTTTTATTTATTTTATTTATTTTTATTTATTTTATTTTTATATATATATATTTACTTTATTTTATTTTATTTTATTTTATTTTATTTTTAATTTTTTTTATTTTATTTTTTCATAATTTTTGTTTATTTTTATTTCTTTTCCCGTGCTCTGGGAATTGCGGATTTCTGTAGCTTGTGGACGTGGAATTTTCATGGAATTACTTCACAGCGAAACCTTGAATCCTCTCCCTCCACATCTCACGGAATTCATGGATTCTGTGGGAGTTCTGTGGGATTGGGCTGGAATTTGGGGTGGAAAAATAGGAATAATAACAAAAAAAACCCGGAAAGAGCCAACCCCAGGCAGGTTCAACCCAAAATCCCAGATATTTGCAAGGTGGAAAACCGAGGAGTATTTGTAATTAATTAATTTAATAATAATTATCCTTTGCTGCCTATTGGTGATGAGAGGTTAAAGAAATTCCACTGCTGGAAATTCTTCTGATTGACAGGAGGAAATTTGGGAATCTTTTGGGAATTTCTGGGTGGTGAGGGGAAGGGGGTGGTGCCATCCTGGCTGCGTCAACAACAGTTTTCCCAGAAATTGGAGAGGTGGGAGGCGGAGCTTTTGGAATTGGGGGCAGGGATGAGGCTGGAATTGGGAGAGGAGGGGTTAAAAAAAGGTGGGGAGAAGAGGATGGAAAAGGAACAGAAGGAAAAAGGGTCATTGCCCCTTTGTCATCCTCATTTAAATGCTTTTTAATTAGTTTTTTAATCAATTTTAAATATCCTTTATAATATCCTTTATAATAATAAATATAATAATATAATGATATAATACACTATATATAACATAATACAATATATTATACAAT
>NC_031770.1:111508500-111522918 GCF_001522545.3 Parus major
CAATATATATTAAATATGATAATATAATAATTTATTTCATAATTTTTATTTAACAAAAAATAATTTATTATATCCTTATAAAATAATGATATTATCAAATATCCTTCTAAATACCAGGGAATAAAATACCAAACCCAAATGATTGGTTCATTTCCTGGTGAAGAGAACAGAAATATCCAGGTGAATCCCTGGAATTCCATCATTCCCAAGGATACAGCTGGAGGGTTCAGTAAAAATTCCAATTTTACATCCTTGTCTCGGGTCGATAAAACAACTTTTGTCCGTTTTGGGCTGTGGAAATCTCACTCCAGGCTGGAAAAAATTCAAATATTTCATCTGCTGAGAACGAGCGAGGAACCGAGTGGAGAAATCCTCTGACACAATCCCGGAATGGTTCAGGTGGGATTCGTGGACCTTCAGTCCCATCCCAGGGACATTTCCCGCCATTCCAGGTTGTTCCAGCCTGTCCTTGGACACGCTCAGGGATCCAGGGGTTCTCTGGGAATTCCAGCCCAGCCCATCCCAGCCTGGAATTCCTTCCCAAGATTCCCTTTTCCCAGGGAATTCCCTCCATTCATGGCTGTCCCAGCCTGGGATTGGATCCAGCCCCATCCTGACTCCTTTCTAGAAAGGAATTTTGGGATCCAGGAGCTTCATTGGGAATTTGGGACTCCAGGAAGGGTCTCCCTTCCCTTTTCCATCCCCGAATTTCATAAAAATCTTCAGGATGAATTCTGAATGTCCTTGATCCCAGAATCCTGCAATGGTTTGGGTGGAAAGGGACCTTCAATCCCATCCCATTCCTACCCTGACACCTCCCATCATCCCAGGCTGCTCCAGCTTTTCCTGGGACATCTCCAGGGATCCAGGGGCAGCCGCAGCTTCCCTGGGAATTCCATCCCAGCCCCTCCCCGCCCTCCCAGCCTGGAATTCCTCCCCAAGATCCCAGCCCAAGCTCCCCATTCCCAGCGGGAAGCCATTCCCTATGTCCTGTCTCTCCATCCTTTATCCCAAATCCCTCTCCAGCTCTCCTGGAGCCCCTTTAGGCTCCGGAAAAGGCTCTGAGCTCTCCCTGGATCCTTCTCTTCTCCAGGTGAGCACTCCCAGCTCTTTGTCTTCCCACAAACCCATGGCTCCCCAGGGATCTTTATAAAATCTTGGATTTTGGGGTAGTTCTGAGTAACTTTGGACAAAATAACTCCATTTCTGGCCGCTCCTCTCCAGCTCGGGAGAAGGTCGGACACAAAGGAGCCCGGTTGACTTTAGGAGTTCTGAGCACCTTCAGCACCAGTTGGAATAATAAATCCCGGGGTTTCTCCTGGGAAGGGAATAACTGCTGATGGTGCTGACCTTGGCCTGGAAAGCGCCGGGTGCTTCTTCAACCGGGGCAGGTAATTACAGCTCCAGCAGGAACGTTCCTTCTGTCCCTTCCGACCTATCGATTTCCCGCTTTTCTCCCAGCAGTGACTCTCGCAGGCCTCTGCGGGCTGTGCGTGCTCAGCAGCTGCTCCTAATAATTCAGAATGTTGTGGTTTCGTTGGTAATAATTCAAAATGTTGTGATGGGTAAGGGTGAATGTATCGTCTGTGGTGGTTTTATCTTCGTTGGTTTTGCCCGGAGAGGTTGTGGGTTACATCCCGGTGGATTCCATCCCTGTGGGTTACATCGCAGTGGATTCCATCCCAGTGGGTTCTGTCCCAGTGCATTCCAACCCCGTGGATTCCATCCCTGTGGTTCCGTCCCTGTGGATTCCATCCCAGTGGGTTCCATCCCTGTGGGTTCTGTCCCTGTGAATTCCATGCCAGTGGATTCCAACCCCATGGATTCCATCCCAGTGGATTCCATCTCTGTGGGCTACATCCCTGTGGATTCCATCCCTGTGGATCCCATCCCAGTGGATTCCATCCCTGTGGATTTAATCCCTGTGGATTCCATCTCTGTGGATCCCATCCTGATGGATCCCATCCCTGTGGATTCCCCCCCTGTGGATTCCATCCCTGTGGATTCCATCCCAGTAGATCCCATCCCTGTGGATCCCATCCCTGTGGATCCCATCCCAGTGGATCCCATCCCAGTGGATCCCATCCCTGTGGATTCCCCCCCTGTGGATTCCATCCCTGTGGATTCCATCCCAGTAGATCCCATCCCAGTGGATCCCATCCCTGTGGATCCCATCCCAGTGGATCCCATCCCAGTGGATCCCATCCCTGTGGATTCCGTCCCTGTGGTTTCCATCCCTGTGGATCCCATCCCAGTGGATTCCACCCCTGGAAGTGTCCCAGGCCAGGCTGGACAGGGTTTGGAGCTGGGACAGTGGAAGGTGTCCCTGCCCATGGGAATGGGATGAGCTTTAAGGTCCCTTCCAACCCAAACAATTCCGGGATTCTCCGATTCCGTGCTCTTTCCACAGAAAGATGCGGCCTGTTCCCTGCCTCCACTGTGGAATTTCAGTTCCCTTTTTTTTTGTCCCAGTTCCACCGTGCTTTTTTATTGATTCTTTTTATAGCCTGGGAGGATTTCCTTCCTACTCCAGGTCTTTTCCACCCTGTTCCGCACACGGGAGAACGCCGCAGGGCAGCAGGGAACGCGCTCTGCTTCCCCCCAGAAAGCGCCAACGGACACAAACACTAAAAAAAAAAAACCCCCAAAAAAACCCAGGCAGAGCCCAGCAGAGCCTCACGAGGCAGGTGGTCGGAGAAAATAATTAGAATAATGGTCAGGATAAATCAAGGACTCAGCGGGAATAATGGAATTGTTACCGGAGCAGACACCTCATCCTGCGGAACGCGATAAACGCTCGGCTCCGCCGCTGCCCCGGGAGAGGGATGAGGTGGCTCTGAAGGGGGGGAAATGCTTGGGAGGATTCATGAATCACATTTGCCAGGCAGAACTTTGGATTGGAGCAAAAAAACAAACAAAACAAAACAAAAACCAACCCAAAACTTTGGGAGGTTGGAGAATTCCCGGGGCGCCGGTGTTAATTCCTCGCTCCGTGGTAATAGGAGGATCGCAGCTTTTGGAACCCTAATAATTCTTAGGAATTTGTATATATCTGTTATTTATAACCTATTAATATTCTAATTAAAATAAATGTTATACATTATAAATAACAGGTTTATTAATGGAGAGAATATAGCTGTGTCTGCCTTTAAAAATATTTTATTTTTATGGGGTTTGCTGGAGTGTGGTTTATTGGTGCTCTTCCTCCAGCAGCCCCCTCAGAGGTGAAATAAATCTGGGAAAAAGGAAAACAGGGAAGAGAGGTGGAAGATTGGGAATTTGAAGTGTCCCAGGAGCTGGCGATGCTGCCCAGACCCTCAGCTGGTGAAAAGTTATTTTTTTTGTCCCTGAGGGGATCCCGTGTGTCCATCTAAAGTATGACATAAATAAAATTATGAGGGCAAAAACGCAGGCAGGGCCATTTCGTGGGGACAAGGATTTGGCAAAGGAGATTTTGGATTCCCATCTGCAGAGCCGCTCCCGTGTTCTTTAAATAAAACACAATCACTGAATGAGTTCAGCATGAAAATTCCTTCTCTTAGTCATGTGTCAAGATGGGATATTTTATATTTTTTTTTTTATTTTTTCTTTTTTTTTTCTGGAGGAATTGCAAAATAAGCAATTTCCCAGAAATGAGCTAATTTTAGTGGCAGGCCTGATGCATCTGGGATGTGAACGATGCAGAGGACTCCGAGGGGGAGAGGGGAAAATGATCTGAGGGGGAAATGATCTGAGGGGAAAATGAGGGGAAAATGATGGTGAAATAATCTGGGGGGAAAATGAAGGTGAAATAATCTGAGGGGAAATGATCTGAGGGGAAAATGAGGAGGAAATAATCTGAGAAGAAAATGAAGGGGAAATGATCTGAGGGGAAAATGAAGGGGAAATGAGGGAGAAATGATCTGAGGGTGAAATAAACTGAGAGGAAAAATGAGGGTGAAATAATCTGAGAGGAAAATGAGGGGAAAACGATCTGAGGGTGAAATGATGGGAAAATGATCTGAGGGGAAAATGAGGAGGAAATGAGGGGAAATGATCTGAGGGGGAAATGATCTGAGGGGAAAATGATCTGAGGGGAAAATGATCTGAGGGGAAAATGAAGGGAAAATGATCTGAGGGGGAAATGAGGGAGAAATGATCTGAGGGGAAATAATCTGAGAGGAAAATGATGGTGAAATAATACAAGGGGAAAATGATCTGAGGGGAAAATGATGGTGAAATAATACGAGGGGAAAATGATCTGAGGGGAAAATGATCTGAGGGGAAAAATGAGGGGGAAATAATCCGAGGGGAAATGATCTGAGGGGGAAATAAACTGAGGGGGAAATGATTTGAGGGGGAAATGATGGTGAAATAATCTGAGGGGAAAATGAGGGGAAATTATCTGAGGGGGAAATGATCTGAGGGGAAAATGATCTGAGGGGAAAATGATCTGAGGGGGAAATGATCTGAGGGGAAAATGATGGTGAAATAATACGAGGGGAAAATGATCTGAGGGGAAAATGATGGTGAAATAATACGAGGGGAAAATGATCTGAGGGGAAAATGATCTGAGGGGAAAAATGAGGGGGAAATAATCTGAAGGGGAAAATGATGGTGAAATAATCTGAGGGGGAAAAATGAAGGGGAAATGATCTGAGAGGAAAATGAGGACGCAATGATCTGAGGGTGAAATAAACTGAGGGGAAAAATGAGGTGAAATAATCTGAGAGGAAAATGAGGATGAGATAATCTGAGGGGGAAATGAGGAAGAAATGATCTGAGGGGAAAATGAAGGTGAAATAATCTGAGGGGGAAATGAGGGGAAATAATCTGAGGGGAAAATGAAGGTGAAATAATCTGAAGGGGAAATGATCTGAGGGGAGAATGAGGGGGAAATGATCTGAGAGGAAAAGGATCTGAGGGGAAAAATGGCAGTGAAATAAAAGAAAGGGGAAAATGAGGGTGGAATTATCTGAAGGTGGAATAATCTGAGGGGAAATAATCTGAAGGGGAAATGATCTGAGGGGGAAGTGAGGGTGAGAAAATCTGAGGGGAAAATGAGGGTGGAATAATCTGGGAGGGAAATGAGGGGAAAATGATCTGAGGGAGAAAATGAGGGGGAAATGATCTGGGGGATAAAATGGCAGAGAAATAATCCAAAGTGGAAATATTCTGAGGAGAAAATGAGGGGGAAATGATCTGAGGGTGAAATAATCTGAGGGGAAAGATGAGGGTGGAATAATCCTAAAGCGGAATAATCTGAGGGGAAAATAATGATGAGATAATCTCGGGGGGGAAATGAGGGGGAAATGATCTGAGGGGGAAATGAGGGTGGAATAATCTAAAGATGAAATAATCTGAAGGGAAAATGAGGGTGACATGATCTCAGGGGAAAAATGAGGGTGAGATCATCTGAGGGGGAAAAATGATGGTGAAATGATCTGAGTGTCCTTCCTTTTTACAAAGTGGGTGATGTTACCTCAAAACTTCAAATATTTCCAGCTGTAAATAAGGCCTGGCTTTTCCTGAGGGCTCTGGTTTTTCTCAAGGAGATGAAATTCATAATGAAACTAAAATATTGCACCTCTATCAGGAGCTTTTAATAACTGTAATAAAAGACAGTTAGAGTGCTGATCTGCATTGATTTTTCCTCCTGTGGGAAGACAGTTCCCTGTGTTTTTAAATATAGCTCTGAAGTGTTTAGTGGGGTAAACGATTTTCCTTTCAGCTCCTTCTAAACATCTCACTGAAAAGCTGTGATTTGCAGGTGGTTTTATGGCTGAAAATGTGGCTTTTTCACTGGTTTTTTTTTTGGTTTTTGGTTTTTGGTTTTTGGTTTTAATTTATTTTTGGTGGTCACATCCATGAGAGGTTGTTTAATGCTCGGTCCCGCCGTTCCTCAAGCTTCTGGAATCTGGGGAAATCTCCCTGCTCAGAAGCTGCCTCAATTCAGGAACAATTCGGGGTCCGTGAGCTGTGACCAAAGCCGGGGTTAATTTTTATGTTAATGAGGATGGTGGTAGTAAGGAGCAGGCTATTTCTGGAAACTCTTTTCACGCCTAATTGCTCCCATATTTCTGTGGATAAAACACCCACGGAAAGCCCTGGTCTGTGCCCACTTCCACGGAATTGTGGGCTCAGAAGCTTTTAGGGTCGAGTTTAAATCAGGAAAGGCCAAGGGTGGGGTTTTGGTAGCAGAGAGGTCTTTTTACGTTGCGCAGAAGCAGAAAAAATTTGGGATATTGTGGGGAGAACAGGCTGGGAGAGCTGGGAATGTTCAGCTGGAGAAGGGAAGGATCCAGGGAATTCTTGGAGCCACTTCCAGAGCCTAAAGGAGCTCCAGGAGAGCTGGGATTTGGGAAAGGGTTGGACAGGCAGGAACCAGGGAGTGGCTTCAGATGGAAAAGGAGAAATTTGGGTGAGATATTGAGGAATTCTTCCCGGTGAGGGTTGGGAGGGATTGGGATGGGATTCCCAGAGAAGCTGTGGCTGTCCCTGGATCCCTGGCAGTGTCCAAGGCCAGGCTGGAGCCACCTGGAGAAGGTGTTGGGGTTGGAATGGGATGGGATTTAAAGTCCCTTCCCACCCAGACCATTCCACAATTCCATGGTATGAAAAACTCCACTGCTGTGTGGGAAAAGCTGCCTTTATTCTGCTCTCGGGTTGCTGCCTTTGTCACTAAAAATGAGGATTTTTTCCCTCTCACACCCATTTTCCTGCGGCGCACGAACCACCAGAGTTATGATAATGCCAATCACCGCCTGCCAGCAGCCTCCCATTCACAAAAACCTCCTGCTCAGTCAAAAGGAGCAGTTCTGACCCTTTTTCCACCCAAACCGAGGGATGATTTCTGCACTCTGCAGCCCCCAGACCCCGCGGGCTGCTCAGGCTCATTCAGCCACGCTCTTCTGGGGCTTTTTACACCAGAAAAGCCAGGAACACATATTTTTTTTTACCAATCAGAAATTGTTTTCTGGTATTCTTTTCTTGTTTGTTTTTCTTTTCACTGAGGCCCCTTGCTGCTGAAGTCAATAATGAACATATGGCCGGGATCAGGCAGCCAAAAATAAAGGAGTAAAGGGTTAGAGAGTGCAAATTTCCCAGGCATTTTTGCAAAGAGAGCATCACTCGGTTAAACACCTTTTTTAGTGCAGATCTCCATCAGCTACTGAGTGGAGAAACCACAAGGGCCAAATTAAATTTTTGAGGGCTTAATTGTTGGTTTTGCATGGATTTGTATATATATTTTTTTTTTTTAAATTAAAAAAAAGCAGAATGATTTTGCTGCAAGCATTTGGGGGGGTGCCGAGAGAGGTGGGGGGAGAGCACGAGGTTGGTGAAGGAGGATTGGGTTATCCAAAGCAGGATGGAATTGCTGGGCTCGCTGGGGTTTGGTTTTTATTTTGGGAGGCTTTTGAGGGATCCACGCTGCAGGAACGGCTTGCTGGAGACAATGAAAAATGCTTTATTTCCTGCGCTGCGCCCGAGGGGAACGCTGACCCTCCCAGAAAGGCGAAAACCGGGAGCCGGCGCGCAGGGGAAAAGCGAAGGTGGAACTTGAGAGCAGATTGATGGAGGAATTCTCCCGGGTTTTTGGCGGGATGGATGGAGGCTGGCTCGGAGCACCTGCACCGCCGACAGGCAGATGGGGCTGCTCGGGGCGCTGAGCACAATCTGGAGAGATCTGTCTGGGGCTCGGCGGCCAAACCCACGCTCCAAGGTCAGCCTGCTCCTGCTCCAGGACTTTTCCAAGCCTTCCATGTCTCTCCTGGTTATTGGGTTGTGTCCCGGCAGGCCCAGGATCTCCTGGTTTTGGAGACAGCTCCCCGGCGGCGTCGGCTGCTGCGGATCCCGATATTCCATGGGGAAACAAGCCGTGGAAGGGCTGGGATGGGAGGCAGGAGCGTCTCTTCCCGCAGTTTCCTGGTCTGTGGGGAGATTCCTGGGTTTAGTGTGGGAAATGTTCCCCTGGAGCTGAGGCTGGTGAGGATTCACTTGGAAAAACTCCCTTTGATCTGTGGGTTTGAGGATTTTGAGGCTGCCGGGGAAGGGAGGAGATGAAGGAGCTTCCTGCAGCTCCAAGGTTTTCTTACCTGACACTCAAAATCTGGGAAATTCCAGAAGAGTCTGAGGTGTTTTAGGTGTTGGTGACCCTCACAGAACCGAGGGTCACTTTTTCCTCGGTGGTTTCCGTAACGGGGAATTTGGCAGCTTGAACGGGTTTTGTTGTGTGGCCGAGGATGGTCAGGAAAGCTGCAGCAATTCCCCTCCCTTGGGCACGGAATATTTTACAGGAAATGGAAATTTTTGTATCTTTAGGAGTTTTCTCCCCTCGGTTTTGTCTGCAGGAGGTTCTGCCGTGAGCGCAGACATTAAGAGGAAGCGATTTGGGATTCTTCAGGTTGGAAAAGCCCCTGGAGATCATTGAATCCAAACATTGGATCCAGGGATTTTCAATCCCTCCAGGGATGGGATCCGTGTCCCCCCAAATCCACGTGGATTTAAATCCCTCGAGGGATGAGGACTCCACCAGGGATCCGTGTCCCTCCAAATCCATGTGGATTGAAATCCCTGCAGGGATGGGATGGGGACTCCACCAGGGATCCATGTCCCCCCAAATCCATGTGGATTTAAATCAGGGATCCGTGTCCCCCCAAATTGATGTGGATTTAATTCCCTGCAGGGATGGGGACTCCACCAGGGATTTGTGTCCCCCCCAAATCCACATGGATTTAAATCCCTCCAGAGATGGGGGCTCCACCAAGGATCCGTGTCCCTCCAAATCCACATGGATTTAAATCCCTCCAAGGATGAGGACTCCACCAGGGACCTGTGTCCCCCCAGATCCATGTGGATTGAAATCCTTGCAGGGATGGGGACTCCACTAGGGATCAGTGTCCCACTGAATCCATGTGGACTTAAATCCATCCAAGGATGGGATGAGGACTCCACCAGGGATCCATGTCCCTCCAAATCCATGTAGATTTAAATCCTTGCAGGGATGGGGACTCCACCAGGGATCTGTGTCCCCCCAAATCCACGTGGATTTAAATCCCTGCAGGGATGGGGACTCCACCGCTGCCCAGGGCTGGAAAACCCTTTCCAAGCAGGAATTATTCCCAATATCCAACCTGAACCTCCCCGTGTGTAGCTTGAGGCTTCCTCCCCTCTTGTCTCGCTCTCCTGGTGGGAACATTAGCAGAAACATTGGAATGGGCAGGAATCGTTGCTCTTTGAGGACGGAAAAAAAGATAAAATGGTACAAAATCAACTCTCCACCTCCGTATAAACCCGCCAGATAAAACCTCTGCGTTCTGAAAACACCAACTCCTCCGAGGTGGCATCCTTGAGAGATCTGGAGCTGAGTGACTTTGAAATGTCCATTTCCAGCCCGGCAGGTGCCGAAGCCGCTCCAGGCCCTGGGTGTTCCCGGGCTGCTCCAAAGGCACGGCAAAGGCACCCTGGAATCTGCATTTCTCGGTCACTGGGCCATTGTCTGCGCCGCTGAATGCAGATCCTATCGTCAGGGTTTTAATTAGCCCGGCATTGATGGGGGGAAGAGAGGGGGAAATGCAAATCGGGGAGGGAAAATGGAGCCGCAGTTCGGGAGGCACGAGCTGCTGTTAATGCACGTAATTAAAGCGCTAAGTGATTGTTCCTTCCCCGCGGAGTTGGAAGTGTCACTCAAGGCAGGAGCTTTCAAGTGCTATAAATAATCCAGCTGATGGAGATAAGGGATGGGGTATGGAGAGCTCAGATAATGCTCGTCTTATTCAGAATTTGAATTTAATCATCTCTTTTCACGCGGGGGCTGCGGCGAAGGAGCCGATTGCGGGATCGGGTTGAGGGGCAGAGTCCGTCTCCGATGGCGGTGGCCGTGCCGCTCGTTCAAAAAGAGGTTTTGGTGACCTTTACTCTGAACAAATCCCGAGGTTTCAGTAAATTGCTTTCAAAAATTGCTGCTTTTATCCCCGAAGCGGTATCTGCTCCGGCAGTCGGACACCTGGAGAGCGAGGAGATTAAAGGTGGCAGGTGAATCTCGGGGCTGGGAAATGTTCACGTGGAATCCCATGAAATCACCTCGTTTTTCTCCTTTCGGGGAGCTGCAGCTCTTCAGGGTGGTTTTGAAGCAGGATTCTCGTTCATTGCACGGTCAGGAAAATCCGATTCAAACCTCCAGGTGGAAGCTTGGAATATTGGCTGATGCTGAATTTAGGGATGGGGATCCCAAATCCTCTGACCTTTCCCTTGGGTCACCCAAGGGTTTCCTGATTTAAAAGGTTTTTGCAAGAGCGCGGTGATGGGAAAATATTGAAATTCAGGGCGACACCTCCCGATTCCATCTCCTGTTTTACCTCCTTGGAACGAGAGGATCTTTCCCAAATCAAACCATTCCACGATTTTGGGGTTGTGTTCTGACCTGGCAGAGGTTGGCTTTTGGTTGCCCGTAATCCCGTTTTTCCTGGACAGCAATTTCAATGTCACAGAAAGCTTTTGGTGGGAGTTGGAAAAAAACCAACTCCACGGTTATTATTTAATGCGAAAAAATCCTCAGGTTTTCCCTAATATCCCATAAATTGAGGAATGTTCTGGGAAATGTTATTTCAAGGTACGGAGGAGTCCATGTGAACCTCCAGGTTTGAGTTTCAGCTGATCTGAGCTGCTGACCTTTTATTTTAACTTTATTTAAATGTAAATTTAAATTTAAATTTTTACCTCAGTTAAATTGCTGCTGTAATCTCTCATGTCCTGCCCATTGACCACACCCCCAAATTTACATTTTCCTTCAGCGTCCATCTTAATTATCTAAAACCTGTTAATTGCCTCGAGGTGGGGGGGTAAAACTTCAAGGAGGATTGGTTTAGCAGCTTTGAAGTTGGTCCTGCTTCCATTTGGAATAATCTGAGTCCCCCAGGGATTCAGAAATTTGGGATCTGCCCTCCCTGGGTCATCTTTAACTTCTCACGTGGATTAGCCCTGACTCAGCCAGCAGCTGATGGAAAACCTCCAGAGCTGCTATGGATGGTGGCCTCCGGAACAAATATTTTCGGGATTCAATTTGTCTTGGCAGGAAACGGCTGGGAAGGGTTTTTATCAGCCCCAGACACCTTTTAAGGTGTCTAATTAAAAAAAAAAAAATCTAAAAAACCAACAACACAAGAAAAAGCTGCAATTCTTCCTTTAAAGCTTGGCACGTGCTGGCATTTTCTGCTTCCTTTGTTTCAGGAGGAACTTCATCAAAAGCTGTTTGTGAATGGGGAAAGGTTGAGCCTTTAAATATTGGGATTTACAGGGAAAAAAAGGAGCTGGGGAAGAACGCCGCCGCCGCCGCTCCCTTATCTCGTTTGGAATTAATTACTCGGGGAATCGGCTCCAGGAGTGTTTTGAGGAAGAGCTTGAGGAATTAACAGGGAGATCTGTGGATTTTTAAAAGCCAGCGGGGAGCAGAATTATCGGCCGGGTTCGTGCTCTGACGTCAGAGGCGCAGAGGGGGCGAAGGGACGGAATTCGGGGTGGGGAGAGCAACCTCCACCGGTGACCTCGGCCTTGCTGGCTGAGTGTCAAAAAATGGGAATGTTGGTGAATCATTCCCGCTTCGGGATGACGGGGAACGTTAACCCAGGTTCTGCCTGGAGTGGTTGATTCACCCCTGAATGCCTCCCCTGCCTCGGTGCCGCTCGCATCTCCTCGTTCCTTCTCTGCCTTTCCACTGACCGCCCACAAAAGGTGGAATTCAGCCCCTTTTGGGTTGGCTGAGGACAGCTGGAATGGATTTTCTGGCTCCTGCTCTGGAAGGAGCGCGGGGAGTTGGGTTTTCCTCTCCCTTTGCATCCAGGGGCTCGCTGAGGAGAAGTTGAACTGATCCATAAGTCCAGCAGAAGCTTGGAGCTGCCCCTGGATCCCTGGCGGTGCCCAGTGCCGGGTTGGACGGGGCTGGGAGCAGCCTGGGATCATGGGAGGCGTTGGGGATGGAATGGGATGAGCTCTGAGATCCCTTCCCACCCAAACCACTCGGATTCCACGTCTTTACATGGAATTTCTGCCTCTCCAGACCTTGTTTTATCTCCCAGACTGACCCCAGGTTGTGTCTGAGGGACTCTGGAGGCTGAGCTGACTGGAAAAACATTTTCCAGGCTCCGTTTTCCACCTCCTGTTCCCCTGGAGCTGCACAGGAGCTCCAGGCTGGATCCAGCCAGGGAATCAGCCACAAAAAACCTGGATTGTTGTGATCCCTGACCTTCTTCCCATCCTGGCACTGGATCTGGTGGGCCTTGGAGCTGAGCTGATCCATTCTGGGGCTTTTATCCGGGAGAAGTTTTGGGTTTGGGAAGCACAGGGAGCCAGCAGGGCTGCTGGGAGACTTTTGGGGTGGAGTTTAAATCAGGAAAGGCCAAGGGTGGGGTTTTGGTAGCAGAGAGGTCTTTTTACGTTGCACAGAAGCAAGAAAAATTTGGGATATTGTGGGGAGAACAGGCTGGGAGAGCTGGGAATGTTCATCTGGAGAAGGGAAGGATCCAGGGAATTCTTGGAGCCACTTCTGTATGCTAAAGGAGCTCCAGGAGAGCTGGGATTTGGGAAAGAGCTGGAGGGCCCGGAGCCAGGGAATGGCTTCCCACTGGGAAAGGGGAGCTTGGGCCGGGATCTTGGGAAGGAATTCCAGGCTGGGCTGCAATTCCCAGAGAATCCCTGGAGCACCCTGGGAATGTCCAAAGAAAGGCTGGAGCACCCTGGGATTGTGGGAGGTGTCGGGGCTGGAATGGGGTGGGATCGAAGGTCCCTTCCCACCCAAAGCACTCCAGGATTCTGGGATTCCAGGATTCCAGGATTCCATGATTCCAGGATTCCATGACAGTGTGTGAAGGACTCCAGCAAAGCCCTGGGGCCGCAGCTGGTGGGGTCACAGCAGCCATTAACTCACTTTATCCAAGTGGGAATTCCGGTTCCTGCAGGAATACCGCGCTGGAAGGGACCAGGCCCTGGATATCAGGGGAGCATCCCAGGAATAAATCCCAGGCTCTAACCCAGGATCAGATCCGGCCTAACGAGGCCGTGTCGTCACTTCAATCAGTTTAATCCTTGCCTGGCTCCTGATTTTACTTTTCCTTTGTTGGAACGGTTTTATTTTAATCGTCATTCCCAAAATTCCGTCTGGGAAAAACCCAAGCCGGGTGCTCTGCCTGGGATTCAGGCAGGGGAATCGGAGCTGCACTTCATCCTCCTGCTCTCCGGGCTCACTTGGAGCGGAGAATGACACGGAGGAACAGAATAAATCCGAGCAGAAATCCAGGATAAATCTGTTTTTCTCCATTGCTGTTCCAGTGCCGTGTCCCAGCCAACGTCGATTAATGCCGAGATGGAAGCTCTCACTCATCCCTATTGTTCCAATTCCGAGCGGGAATTGTCCCGCATTTATTGTCCTCTGGGACAATAAACGGGGCAATATCCATTGAATTCACGCTGAAAAATACGAGGAAAACACGGAATTGACTCGTCCCGGTGTTGTGTGGATTTTTTTTCCTCCCGTGGCCTCCTCTGCAAATCTAGAGCAGATTTTCCATTCCCAAAAACGCTGTCAGCCCTTAAATATTCACAGCTCTCCCTAAGCCGGGAATTCTCAGTAATTCCCAAATTTACAACCACAAAACTCCTCTGGAAACGAGTTCATCCAAAGCTCCCAACCCCGGGAAACGTTTGCTTTGCCCTTTTTTTTATTTTACTCCTTTTTTGTTTCTTTTTGCTTTGACTCTTTATTTTTCTTTTTATTTCTCAGGAGTTTTTCGAGAACCCCGCGTTCCGCCCTGACGGGATGAAGCTCTACCCCACGCTGGTGATCCGCGGCACCGGGCTCTACGAGCTCTGGAAAAGCGGGAGGTACCGGAGTTACCCCCCCAGCACCCTGGTGGATCTGGTGGCCAGGATCCTGGCCCTGGTGCCGCCGTGGACGCGCGTCTACCGTGTCCAGAGGTAATTATTCCCTCCTGGAATCGTCCCCACCCTGCTCCGGGAGGGATTCCGGCTTCGCTTCTTCCGCTATCTCCTTATGGCTTCGTTATCTCCCAGCCTTAATCATTAATTAAGCAAAGATCTTGGAGCTGCTCGCTCTCCGTTCAGAGGCGGGAATGAGGCGGGATGAGAAGCCGGGGAGGTGGGAAATGCCCGGAAGTTTCCGGAGGCGCCGCTTTCACCTCTGGCCGGGGCCAACATCCAGGGCTGGGATGATCCTGAGGGATAATGGGGAGGGTCCTGTGATGGATAATTAATGGGATGGGTTCCATGGTGGGTAATTAATGGGATGGGTTCCATGGTGGATAATTAATGGGATGGGTTCCATGGTGGATAATTAATGGGATGGATCCTATGGTGGGTAATTAATGGGATGGATCCCATGATGCATAATTAATTCAGTGGATCCTGTGATGGATAATTAATTGGATG
>NC_031770.1:111523018-111528597 GCF_001522545.3 Parus major
CATAAACGACTTCGGTTGTTTGTGTTTTCTTCGGATCGGGCAACAATGTCATGGAGTGTTTTTCTGCAGCTCTGAGGAACCCTACTTTGAGCATTCACCTACCTGCAAACCTTTCCCACCTTGCCTCAGATCACTAAATCTTCTGCACCTTTTTACTTCTATCTGTTCTGCTTTGGTGATATTCCCATCTGCCACATTCCTTCCCTGTTGCTAGGTCAGCCAAAGTCTTCCCTATTCTTGACTATCCTTGCAGGATAAAAGGAAAGAATCAGAGTTCCTCCTTTACCTAGGATTTCAAAAGTTTAGTCTGCACTTACCAGATGCCAACAAGAAAAAGTGTTGTCAAAAGAAAATAGCAAGATGAGGAATAGTATGTAGGATAGCCACATTTATCCATAAAAGCCTCTCCAGTTATCTAATTCATCCTAAGAGAAGAGTGGAGAAGGGAATTTGGCCAGAGGAAGAAATGGGGCAGAAAACTTTAGTCAGGTCAGCACTCCCCTCTGCAAATCCCTGGAAAGGTAGAAGGGGTCAGAGCAGTATGTCTCCCATCTCCCTCAAGTCTGCATTACACTTCTGCTCTCCAAGGCATTTAGAAAAATGCAGACCAAACTGTCCTATGTGCATCACATTTGAGTTCCATCTCTGAACAGAAAGAAATGGGGTCCTGGACCCCAAAACCCTTAGGAACAGAATGAGGCAACCCACTGGGAATCTAAATGAACCAAAAGGGGAAATTGCTGGTTTGGATTTTGTGAAATTTGCAACACAGGCCATAAAATTTTCCCCAGAGGTAAGTATGAACAACTGCACTGCAGCAGCAGCCTAGTACTTGTAGGACATTATAATGACAACTGGAGAATTCCTTTATGCGTATTGTTGTGTATTTATGTATATTGAAAAATGGTATAGAGCAATATTTGTGAGTATAATCTTGAACATTTTTTTTTATCCTGGAAGTTACTAATCCTGTGCACATTTACAGAAAGTTTATCAGAATGTCAGGCAGTGCCCAGGAGCAAAGCAAACAGATCATTGTATGAACTGTAGTTAAGCTGTTACTGAGGACACCTGGCACAGGTTAAAAAAGCCAGTTTCCCTTCTGCTCGAGTAGAATTTCTTGACAATATGTAATTATTTTCTTGGAGAACAAAGAGTATTTTCAATGAAGAAGGGTAATTTCTACTGAAAATAGGCTTCCAAATTCTGAATAAGAAACAAAACAGCCACATACATTATAAATTATGTATTATATATTTACATATATAGAAATATATTTTATATATTTAAACACATAAATATATTTACAACATATTGTAAGGAGCACTACACTATCAAACTTACATTTTTACAGCAAACGTATTTGAGCACTCCGGATTCTTTCTCATAGATGTCACTTGCACAGATGTCTCAGTGCCTGACCTTTCTGTCCGGCCAGCTCTGGGCATTGCAACAAGAGTGGGCTGCCCCCAGAAAGCAAGGCAGGCTGGAGTGCAGCTTGCTCAGGAAACGTGAGCTAGGGCACAATACTCTATGGTTTGCAGGAGATAGGCTAGTGCCAAGGACCAGAGTAAAAGACATGGAGGGGTCTTTTGTGTGAAATCCAGAGGGCTTATTCACCAGAGGTGTCAGGGACCAAAAGACCCCAAGCAGTGCTGTGCTTAGGATTTTATACAACTCAAAATTGATGGAAGGGTACAAACAGTCCACCAATGGGGCGCCCAGAAGGGAGGAACAAGGGGAGGGGTTTACAATGCAGGGACCAAGAGGGATGAGGGGGTGGAGAGGATCAGTCATGTAGGCCAATGGGGCCTCGAGGGTTAGGAGATGGACTGGGAAGGGTCTAGAACAAAAGACAGGGTTTACAATGATGGGCAATCAGGAACCTGGGGTGATTGGACAAAGGAGGGATTGACATGGGCCTTTCTGGAAATTAGAGAAGGGTCTTGGGGTGAGTGACACAGGGTAAAGGTGGGGAGCATTTAGGAAGAAACCACTCCATTTTGCAGGGGTGGGGAATATTCGGAGGCAACCATTGGCATAAACAATTAACAATAAAAATGCACCATCACACACTACCCTCCTCATTACTGTACATGAGATTTGTAAATTCTTCTGCTAGAACTACTGAAATATTAATTTTAAAACAGCAAACAGTATTTCCTCACATGCCAAGGCTTAAGAGTTTTAAGTTCTTAAGCCTTCCCTAGAGATGGCAGGATTCCATTGGTTTGTGCGTTATCCACAGACTGCATGCTATGCCAGTGGGAGGGAGGGGTGTCTCCTCTGTTTTTTTCCACTAACTTCACAGTGAGGAGCTCTTTTTCCTCTTGACTCCTATGACAAGTCTACTGTCAAGTTTCCTGGCTTTGCTCATTTTTAATTTTTGAATCCACCACGTATGGCAGTTTTGTACAGGGTGGGGGGAAAAAGTAATTACATTTACCCAGACTCCTGTGGCAAGCAGCATATTTTAAATGAGGAAGCATGACAGGTTAATGTTGGAGTCCCAGGCACAGAAAATATCTCTTTATCTGTGCTGACAGGCTCAGACACCTGAGAGAACACAGGGTTTAACTTAAGACCATGAAGAAGGTTTCTAAAACTGATGTAGAAGCCGGGAATGTGAATGCGTGAATTAGGTAGAATTATGTTAAGCCACTGGGTGAAAAATACGGAGTTTAGAGTTTGAGATACAGTAGAGACGAAATGGAGGTTCTTGGGTGTTGGTTTGTCTTTGCCTTCCTTTGCAGTGTGGAACATGCATGCTTGGTTATTAGGTTAAAAGTAAAAATAAATTACTTGGCATTTGATAATTGGATAGTTTATGCTTAAAAGGCCTTGTGGACAGAGCCCTAGGTCACCATTTGTAGCTTGTTAGGTTAGTGTGTAGAAGTACTTACTATTTGTAAAAATGTAATATAGATAGGGTAAAATAAACATCCTAAATCCCAATGCAAAAACTGTCTCTCTGCTTGTCAATCCTGATCTCAGGGAAAAGAACTGGACACTTTTACATTTGGTGCCCCAGAGACTTTCACAGGTTAAGCCTGGCTGGGTCTCTTTCAATGTTAGTCCTTCTTCAGAAAACCCATTGCTTCCTGACAGTCAAAAGTTTCTGATCCTTATCTGCCCACCTCTTCATTTAGTGCCTGGTTTCCCTCTGCTACCAAGATCTGTGTCTGGGCTGCTTCTTGTGAAGAACAAATATTCAGCACAGCCACCAGCCCTCTGCAATCAGGGCACTGTTCCTCTGCCTGACTGTGACTCAGAAACAGCTGGGGGCCTTCTACCCTTGGTGCTTGGCTCTTCTTGCCCCAGGTTCATCTTCTATCACACAGTGTCACATTGGGCTGCCAACTATTCCACTTAGGTAACACTTGGCATTTCCAGCCCCAGGGCCTCAGCACTGACACAATTTCCAAAATGGTTTTTTAAAAAGCCACAAATATTTTGAATTCCTAGCAACTGAAAAACCCCAAAAGCAAGAAAGCAGCATTCTTCTGCCAGTAAGGGAAGAGGAAAGGCTGCAGTGGGGAGCAGAATGGTGGATTGGACACTGCTTCATCTTTCTATTCCCTCCTCTTCTTTTAAAACTTGCTGGTAATTCAAGGTAATGGGAAAAAGAAGAAAGAAAAAGACAAAAACTGGGGTGGGGGAAATAAGTTTTGGAATCTTTTTTCCAGGAGTAGAAGTAGAAAAGATCACATAAATCAATGCTGGCATCTTTCTGACTCTCTTCTCTGGCTTCCCACCTCCTTAAAAGCCACACATCAATACAGGTGAGAGACAGATGCTATTACTTTTTCCACTTCTTCCTTCATTAAAAATAAACAGAAGCATAGTTAATGGTTAATGCTGCTGAGTTCATGGAACAAACAGTTCTCTTTTCCCATCTTGCTTGTAGTTCAGTTATGAACTTAGGCTGCCTTCAGGCTACAAAGGGCAAGAAAGCAGGAAATATATATATCTAGAAATGCAGCCAGTGTTTGGTGTCTTTGAGCTGAAACTAAATAAAACTGAAGTGGAGAATAAATAAAAAGCAAAAAATAAATAAAAAAAATAAATAAAAGCAATGTGCAAACCATGGAGCTTGGAGTCAAATGGAGAAAAGGAAAAAAAATAGGTCTGAGATAACTGAGCAACATGGAGGACTTCCAAATTCAGTAGAAATGCTAGAAAGATGTTTCTGTGAAGATTGTTAGTAAATGATCTTTGAAGTAGTCACAGATTAAAAAATAAATTAACAAACTTTAGTTTATATAAGTGTTCCCGCTGGGTTTTCCAGCCCTGAACAAGCAAGGTAGGAGAACAAAAACCAAGACCCCAGGGTCTGGAGCCAGAACAGTGACTGAGAAACTCAGAAATCCTGTAGGGATATAGAGAAGCCAGAGAATGAGATTCATCCTCACACTCCAAAAGACATGGGAAACTCCAGAATTCCCTTGGAGTATATGGTACTCTGAAGATCAAATGTCAGTACGTATCTGTTAGGGAGGTGAAAGCAAAGGTGGAGTACCATGTCAGATAAGGATGCTCATACAAATCTGACACTCATCAGCACCATAAGCAGGTACTGGACGACATCACAGACAAAGGCAGCAGGCTTCAACTCCTGATGCTGCAGGAAGAAGGGAGCTTTCTGTCTGGGTTATTCCTTGGTGAAAGGGAACGGTGTGTACAGAAGCCTGCCATAAGGGGAAGAAGGATTTGGAGCTCTATCACAAACCAAAACTAGCCCCTCAAATATCTCCTTTAAGCTCGACCTGCATTTTTCTGCAGCTCAAAGCAAATCAGAGCTCCTAATCTCAGCACTGCAGCGAAACATATGAGATCAAGGAATCGATCCAAACTTCACTAAGCATCAGAGAAATGAACCTGGCTTGCTTTTGGATAAACTAAAATACAGGTGTTGTATTTAAAGGATGAAGAACTGTACACAAACTAGCTAACTTCACTGAACATGCAAGGTAAGTGTTATCTGAAGAAACCATGAAACATGGTGAATGGCATAGGTATGCTCAAAATTGTTATGAATGCAAAATTATTATAAGTACCTGATAACACATGCAAATCTGGCTTTTCAAAAGTCAGGTAGGTAGTTAGTCAGGCCAGTTTCTAGAAGAAACTCCAGGGAACAACTAGAAGAACACTGCATATTGAAAGAACAGTGTACCTCAACACAGACACATCAAGAAATGTGCAGGATGGAGATTCTGAAGACACAGCACCTGCATACTGCAGACTCTGAAAATACCTAATTAAGACACAGTAAAAAGATATTGTAATTTTAACCACTGTGTAGATCCCAGAGAGCTGTCTTCCCAATTGTTGCCATTCCCTGCATCATCTAATGAAATCATTTTGTTAATCAGCACGAGTTTCCTAAAACAATTGAGGGCTAGGTGAACACTGTAGGAAGGACACAGTTCTTAAAAACGAGATTCACTTAATAAATTATAAAAAGAATTTAATATAAATAAAAAGACAATTAGGAGACAAAAGAAATAAAGCAAAGGGTTAAAACGGCCGGGTGCCCTGGGGGTTGCCAGGAACACACCTGGTATCCCAGGAACTCT